>NW_028277173.1:14509285-14661428 GCF_051122295.1 Plectrocnemia conspersa
ATATACATAATTAGTTTTTCTTCTCAAGAATTAGTTTTCGAGAAATTCTCAAAAAAAATCTAAATCGAGATATTCCAAATAAACTTTTTTTTATTAAAAATCAAATTTGTACAAATATTTTTAAATGTTTTACAACCGCTGAATATGAAATTGTAGGTCAGTGTTAGATGCTTAAAAATATTGCCAAAAATTTGCTTATGATTTTTCCAACTACTCAAATCGGCCATATTTAATTCTGATTTTATTATTATTTATGTGATACTTTTTAAAATTATTTACCAGCTACAATAAATTAGTGGTATAAGTCGGTGACTAATACATGAAAGACTGGGATTTGAATTATACATGCACCTTAGTGTTTTTCAATTTCTATCACGTCTGTAAGAATATAATTCCGAACGTTAAAAACTAGGTTTTCCTAAAGTTTATTGATCTCGATATTGTGATAAATAATTAAAATAAAATATTGTAAGGTCGTTTATAGTGATACGTATATATCGATTGTAAGCTGTAATAATAGATATAATTAATAAAAAATACGTCACTGATTTACGGACTGATTTTAGTCTAGTATTTCACTGCTTATTTCTTAGTTTTATGATATTTTGTGTAGACCATTGTAACGCATTGGGCTAACGCCTGTCATGTTACAACAAAATATTTACAATACCTAAATCATAATATTATTTTTTATTCCGCGTATACTGGGGTATGTGCTATTTATTCACTTTGAGACCAAATAAGAATCAATAGGAACAGAAAATATATTTTCATTGTTTTTAAAGCATTGTAAATAGATATTTATAAATAATATGATTATTTTAAAATATTTAAAATATATTATATTAACTTATAGATGCTATCTACCCTCAAAGTGCTCGTGTTACGACTGTGTTGGTTTTACAAATGTGCCGTGTGATTCGGGGCGCAAAATCCGCCATCCAAGAAAAAGCTCGCATCTCCGGTACAAATTACACGCGTAATACGTTTTTATTGTTGGCGAAAATAGAATCGAGTTTTGCACCGCAGATTGAGAGGCTGCATTGTTGTGTTATTACGGTGTCATAAATCAAATTCGTCGTAAAATACAACTAAATCAACATTGTTGAAATATAGGGGAAACAGCAACAAGGATAAGTCAAAAAATGAGATTTTATTATTTAGCACACTTAGCTTAGCAAGTAAGTGTTTCGTTTTGATATAGGAAAAATTAAGTAAAGTAAAATTGTATATCATATTGAAGAAAAGAAACGTATCAAATCATCACCAAAGATTCGATGATGGAACCAAAATTTTACAACATGTGTGCTATGAGAGTTAAAATATAACATTTTTTATTATTATACAATAGTAAAAAAATAATTTTCTTGTTAGTGCATTGTGCGTTTCATAATAGCAGAGACTAATTTATTTATTTATTGTAAATGATCATTCATATTCGTGGCTTGTTAGTATTGCCTTTATGTCGGGTTGTAAATCAACGATTTCAACAGTCGAATCACAATGAAGTTTTGACTTAGTTAACGTTCTGAATCACTCAGAAGTTCTATCGACACGCGCAAGTTTATATTGCTTTTTAGCTTGTAAAACTTTTCGCGATCACGTTTGTTTTACTTCTTGCTCACGTAAAGCACTCAAAATCGAAACCGAATCATAAATTTACGCATATCGCCAACAAGATAAAACTGTCGTAAAACATTACGCCTAACGGAACATTACGGTTTTTTTTCACTCGCAACTTTGCAGCTTAACATTTTGTTTTGTAATAATCTCATGTTTTGTATCATTTTTACAACAAAATGCGTATATACATTGATATCGTAACTGTCAATTTTTTGCAAAAACGATTTGCGAAGCATAAATAAATAGCATCTCTAGTGACGAATTACAACTTATTTTTTTATAGGAAAACTTTCAAACATCTTACTCTTTTCTTACACGTAACATATTACCTGCACACATATAGATTAAAATTAATTATATTAAAAACATTTTACTACTATCAAATTCATCTGAAAATCTAGATACTTAGAATAATTGTTTATCTTAAATTAAGACCTTTCAGAAGTCGACTTCCATTGAAATACAATATGCTATTATATTTTACGCTTTGCCTTTAAGAAAAACAATGAAACCGTTGAATAACAATACAAATACATTACCTAAAATACATAGATTATTCAATGTTTTTTTTTAATTATTTTTAACATATTAGAATTAATATTATTGATAAATAAATAATCATATACTAGATCTAGTAGTGTATTAAATATGAACACACACATATTTAATCGTTTTTCTGATATTACACGGTCGAAAACTCAATAAAACAATTAGATTACTTATGTTAAATTTTATTTTATTTTTTGCAAGTAAAACTTTGAGACTCGTTTTTACATTTAACCTAACGGCCAAACTTGGGCTATAACTACAAATGAAAAGTAACCTATAACCGCAATTTTGATAATAAATGTCTTTTTGTAGTACATTATGTAATATCCTGCTTATAAATTTTATATAAAATATGTGAATATTAAATACATAAATATATTACTGTAAATTTATTAAATTAGCATCTTATAATTAGTGTGATATTCTTAATATCACAATTATTTTGCTAATTTAATAAATAAAATTAATTTTTCATTTTCTACATAAAAAATAAATATTTATATATTACAGATTAAATAAACAAAAATAATTTTAAAATATTTATTATATTTACTCATTTATATGACTATAAATCATTTTTAAATAATGTATTAATATATTATTTTCTAGTTATTTTATAGATAATTTTAATATTTATTTATTATATTATATATAAACTAAACGTGGCGCCTATTTTGGAGTTTGTGCTTGTACACTTCTTGTCACGCTACTGCCATTTATTTACTTTAATAATATAAGTCTCAAATAACAGCAGCTTTATAAATTGCAAAAAAATCTAATATAAGAATTACAATTTAGGGAAATAGGCTACAATGAAATACTTATGATATATTATAGATAATCTGGGAACCAAAACTAAGCTTGAAATAAATATGTTAGTATTATAATAAATTATTATTATTATGTAGCATATCTTAACACAATTTGATAAATAAAAAGTTTTAGAGAATTCTTCAGAAAGTCATTGTTTATCTTATATGTATATCCTCAAAATAATTATAAATGACAACAAAAAATATATACATATATATAATTTATGTATTACATATTATTACAACTTAGTTAAATATGTAATTACAATATATAGTATTCTTAATATACAAAAAAAAATATAATTTTAAGGTATTCTATATCTTCTATATATTAAAAAATAACGTTAAGTTGGCTTTTTATATACGACTTTTATTATTTAAGATTATAAAAATATTTTACGTTACCACACAAATCTCGTGTATCAATGACTACGGTAAAAGCATCCTTAAATTTTAATATAAGTACAAAATGCAAAAGCAGATATTGTTTTAGAGACATAATAATGGTTCCAGATATTCAGTTAAATATACTTGAATAAGCCTTTATTTTATTTATTTATTTTAAATCTATATTTTTCGTCTACTTAAATCGTAAAAGAGGTTTAGTTTTTTCCTTTAATTATAGTCACACGCGTTTTAATTTATTTTCTTACATTTTTATAAAATTGTAGCTTAAACAAAATGTAAAAATAAAAATGGTTATAACAGGTTACATGTATATTCTATAAAGGTATGTTTGTAAAATTAATAATATTATTATAATAAACGTTCATTAAAAAAAATTGGTCGCGTCTGAAAAATTCCGCTAGTTAAAGTTGTTTTGAGTATAATAAACTCTTTAAGCACAATATTTAACCTCGCCATTATTTTCGAAGATTGATTCTTTTAAGTCTTCTTTTATAAATAAATATAATTAATCTGTAAGAAAAAAAATTATATTAATTATTTTTTTCCATATTATGTTAATTTTTAATTAAATAGAAAGTATTTTGCCTGCTCGAAAAAGAAACAATCTCAATATCAGCATAGAAAGGCATATCTGTCTTGATAACTAAGTACACAACTGTTTTAATGGAATATATAAGACTATATGATAGTATTTATTATTCTTTTACTTAATTTATATTTAATTTTAATTAGAAGCTACAAATACCTTTTATAACAAATGAAAAGAGAATCTAACACATCTCAAAAGTAAACGTAAAAGTGTAAGAGAGATTTCAGTAATAAATGGAAATATTTCATGGACTATCCGTACCATAACGTTAATCACCCGCCGAAAAACTACTTTTTATGTGGAAAGGATACGCGATAGACAATACGTTCTACTCTGAACATAATATGGTTGTTTTCTACCCCTTTGTTAATTATTTTGTTAGCAAATGCTGGATTTTATCTACCATTTTATTTAAAGGCGTAAAGATATTTTGTGGGTGTGTTCAAGAAGCGGTGCTTAATCATACTTTTGAGTCACAGCTCTAAACATTATTATTCAAATTATCGCTGGTGGTGATTTGTCGTGAAGCGTTTTTACACAGAAAATCACCGCCGACAATAATTCAAGTCGACACTCCAGCAAAAGCTCTGACTTCCAAGATCAGATATTTTAAATTGACCACTAAATAGTGTCATCTACAATTATTTATTAATATATGGCTGCAAATTTTCACCGCTTTAACCTCAAACCCTCAAAATTATTATATTTTATATTTTTTTAAGAACAAAATCATCGTATATTCCACGATTGAAAATATTTTCAGCTTAAACATATTATATGTAGTTATTTTAATGGGTTGTAACTATATTTTAGAATAACCCAAATAAAATATAAAATAATGTTTTCTAATATCATGAGAGTTTTTTATTAAAAGTTTATTTAAAAAAACACATACAAACATTTTTAAATGTTTTTAATTTTGAATACAAACACTCGCACAAATTTTATGACCGACAATAGGAATTACGATTGGCAAAACTTACATATCGACTTTCTTGAAGTCAACAAAATAAATAATAATGAAATAATTAAAAATAATAATGCAAGGACTACAAAATGATAACATTAATTTTATCTTTAGCAAGGATTTATCCGCCGGCTGAATGAAATTAAAGTCAATGTTTTCATTTAAATGCTATAAATCAAACAATAAGATGTAGTAAAATGGGAAGGAAAATATTATATAATAAAAGTGTCTCTTAATTAAACATATATTATTATTTTATTCAGAAGTATAATTATATCTCATACAAAAATTTGCTATAAATTAATAATGTAATATTTATGTGCTCATGTATTTTTTTATAAATGTTTCATTATTCTTAGCGTTCATTTATATTTTAATTATTAACCTTATCATAATTTACATGCATACATTTGGACCCAAATTGTTGTAAATTAAATTAGTAAAAAGATTTTGTATTGACAAAAATGTATTTTAAATATATATTTTAATGTGTCAGTAATGTTTAAAGTAATGTGTATATTATTATAATTAACTTTCACAATAAATCAATCACTATCTGAATGGCACGCTAATAGTTTATTGCTTTGGGTTGATAAAATAGCATTTAATTAAAAATAACAAGTATTATATACATATGTTTAAAATATTATAAAAGTTAATAAAACAAATTTATTAAATTTATTTTGTAATTTTCTTTTGTTTTTTCTCTTTATTCGAATACGTACGTATACATGTGTTTTTCCTCTTCATTCGAACACGTACGTATACAATGTTTCTTAATTACAACCCTTTACAATTTTTAAGAAATAATTTATATCATGTATATTTAAACGTTATATTTAACTCTTTCACACGTGTGAAATGAGTAAATCTTGGACCGCTCTAAGTCGGCGCATTATTTAATACACCAAAAATAAACTAGGTAATCGTTGAACCCAATTGAAATTCCCAAGTCAGAGTTGAATATTGTGTTCAATTTGAAAGTTGAGCGTGTCTCTCTTCTCCTGGCTAAAGACGGCTAAGAATGAAATGGAAATCTGTGTAGCGAAAATGTTTTTGTACTGTGCAAAAGAAGAGACACTAAAAGGAGCTTTTGAGGGCAGGCGGGAAAAGAAATCATTATCGAACCACGATAAAACGCGTCTACGAGACGCAACAAGGCAAATTCAAGACGGAACAAACTCTAACTATATGTAGATGTTGTGTATGTGTTTCGTGCTCGCACGACAAAATTCTTTATGTGTCAGGGGAAATAAATTACACTTGTGTTTGCGCAGAGAAAAGGGAGCTTTGAAATTTTTTGAATTACACAAAAACGTTGAGTTTTCACAAGTATATTTATTTTTCATTATAAAAATATCTTTACTTTTAGAGCTGCAGTAGTTTTTAGTTTTTCTAAATAATACATTTTTTCAATATATTGTAGAATATATGTAACAAAAAAAATATTTCATGCTTATAAATTTGACAGTTATTGTAACAGACTTTGATATCAGAAATGCTATGCGTATTTTGTATGTGTGCTATGAACGCCAGAGTGATGTGTGTCTATGTACCAAATCCGCGCGCGTGATATACCGTTTTTTATTCATATTATATTACAGTAAATACATAAGAACAATATTATTTGTTTATATATATATATATAAATATATATATATAGATTACTCAAACTCTCGTTATTGTAAGTTTATAATTTTTAAATGTTTAAATCCCATATTTCAGCCGTGATCAAGATTTAATCACATGGAATGCTTGAAATTTTTAATCTCACTTAAACGCTTGGCGGACAGCGTGCTCTCAAGAAAAAACAGGTTGGCGGCGAAAGGGTTAAAAGTTGTGTCAAGCAAGGTTAGTTTACATTGCATTTTTAAATTTATGAATTTGATGAATTGCGATTTTTTTTCAAGATATATAACAGAATAATAATTTTTGTGAAAAATATTTTTTGCGCGATTATATCGGGGCTCTTCTTTCGCCGCGCGCTTTTGATGACGCAATTTTGTTTTGTGCGCATTTATTACGGCGTCCAAACTCTTATAGCAATTTTGCAGTCTTAATCGGCGCTCGTAAAAGCCGTTATACGCAAAGGATAATCGATTTATTTATACCTCGAGGATATGGGATCGGTGTTGATCACAAAGCGTGATTTTCTGAACGAATAACGTTCTGTCAGCGTATAGCGTATAACGAATAATATCACCCACGGCGTGCGTAGGATTGTGCAAATCAAATTTTGTGCGCCAGTTTTTTTTGCACACCCACACGGTGATAATAAACCGTTTTCTTTTCAATTTGAGTATATAATTTATTTAATTTTAGCTTCGCGGATAAAATTGTATTTAATCCGTTGCCTTTAATAATAGAGAGGCGTGTGAATCAGTTTAGTTATTGAATTAAGTGGAACGTTAATTAGAACATGCAAATATTTTTAAGATTGACTCAAGATATAAGCTTTCTAAATCCAATAAAATTAATATATGTATAAGTATTTACATATATTTGTGTATCACAAAAAATAAAATAATCATTTGTCACAAGAAAGATCATTAGAAAAAATAAATATGATGTAATGAGTTTCACATTATCTACTACAAGGTCGTGTTTGTATAAGCTATTAGTCTTATTATTTATTAGATGCATAAATTCGTCATTAGACAAAATTTCTTCTCGCGATCTAAGACAGTGCGAAACGAATTGTAAATGTCGCTGCTATGTGCTGTGTTGCATATAAACCTTCAGCTGACGATTTGCGATAAAAAATTTAATTGCTATACAATATCATCAGCATATTTAACCTGATTGCACAAACTATTTTAAATATTTATTTCCTGTTTTTCTTCTTCGATTCTTAGATGAATTCCATCGATTATATTAAAAAAAAACACCCATAATCACGCTGTGAATCATAAATCAAACTATCGTTTATCCGTGTATTTAAAATTAACTTTTTTTGCTATTTTACTGATCCTATTTACAATGATCTTTTTTTATTAAGTGCATTTAAATGCTACTTTAGTTATCGTTATAATTATTTTAATAAAAACAGTTATCGGCGCTCGTTTTACATATATTTATATTCTATATATAATACGTACATATTGTACGTGGAATAAAAGCGAAATATGCAAATTCGTATCTGAATATCAATCACATCACCATGAATTTTCAATGAACATTATATTACACACACCTGTGAGCATATAATTTTATACGATCACTCGAATATTTGCGTATAAACAATATTTGAGCTATCGGTACAATTAATACATTATTGGAATTAAAATGTCAATTTTTGCACCAAATTTAATATTACAGTCTAAAATTAAGCATCGTTTTGTAATATATTGTAGATAAATACATATTACGTAATCCAATTAAATTAATGTTGATACGAATAATGTATGTATAATATAATAAAGGATTGTTTCCTACTTACAACATCATACCAAGACTAGACCTCATAATATCCGGTAGCATCTCAAAACGAAATGGTTTACGTTAAACTTGATACACGATCCCACAATTAAACTTTAACTATGTTACGGTCACACATAAAACCTTCAAATACTTGAAAAACGAGCCAATAAAATTAACATAAATAACACTGTGTTAATTATTTTTCGCCACAGATAAAATAAGTTATCGTTTTTCAATGCTTCTTTTATAAGAGAGCAATGGATAGATAGCAAATCTGGTATTTGATTTTTCAATAATGCAACAAAGACAAAGGTATTTCCAAGCCCTGAATATGTTCTGTCAAATCATACAGAACTAATAGCTTGATATCTTAACTATGAATAGCAAATAATTATTTTACCGGCTCCGTCTTAGATCTTCACCAATAATTAAAACTAGCAAAAACACAATTGAGTTATTTTTATAACCCATCAGTTACACTATTAAGAAATATCACACCAGATCTTTGTCAGTCTGTGTATATTATTATATAAACAGAACCCTGTCGATTAATTCGTATGCATAATGCGATAAACAAGATTCACCAAAACAGGGCGTAATTAACCCCTTCGGGGCATAGTCTTGTTGAGGCAGATGAAATTTTCCATGGTATATCGGTCTATACGCGAATCCTGAGAGATAACTCAAATATGCAAATGGATCTGGAAAATAATTGACGCTCTGTACTCCTCGAGATCTCTCGCTTGGTCCAGGGATATGCCAAAAGTCCCGAGCGGCATTAGAGACTCTATTATGTTTTAAAATAGATATAGATACAAACGTTTATATTTATCATTGATAAAGTGGCTGTTTGTTATATTCGCAGCGGCAGGGACAAGAACGAGGGTTGGATGTCTGTTTTGTCGTGATTTATGAACGTTGTTGCAATTATCAACTGAGGGGCGATATCAAATTTGTGTTATATTACTATAATTGTGGCGTAGAGTATCGTTTCATAATGAATTGTCTTGCCAATTAAATAAGAAAAAAATATAAAATTAAAATAATTGAATTAATGCTTACATATATGTATATACACAAAATAAGACACTTACTATTGATCTAAAATATATCTAAAAAATCTTGTAAATTTTTACATGTATTTTTTACTATGGAGAGCTATAAGTGCATATTTGTGTAATTTTGGAGTAAAAAATCTGGTTCATGCCAATGAATTAAAACGAAAAAAACACCTGTAAGGCTCAGTGGAGTAATCCACATAAGCTAGATACTGAGTTTGATAGTTTTATTTTTTAAAGCAATATCAGAGAAAATCAAAAATATTTTTTTGCATTTCTTATACTTTTGACCTCTATTAAAAGCTTTAAAAAAACATGCATATTTTTTCATTTGTGGCTCGGAACTGGTGGCTCACTTTTATTAACCATAATGTTTTCGTTAAACAAAATAAAATATTGCAGTTTCCTTCTTTACTTTTATCAACGATTATGTTCTCCTTTGACGTTGGGAAAATATAATTGATGGAGTTTTTTTTCCTCCAATCGATTTTAGCTTCAAGCAGAGCTTTTAAGTCAGAGCTTTTCACCACTTATTAGTTCAGTTCGTTCATTTATCAGTTTAGTGAAGTACCTAGTACACTTCATATAATATATTTTTCTCTCTTTAATACGTACTTAAAATTAAACTCTTCTGCTATAGTTACATAAATATATTTCTTAGTAATAAAAAATCATTATATAAGTATTTTATAATTATTTGACTGTAAAATAATATCATAATTGGAGTTTTTTTTCATTAAAATTAATTCTCTTTTAAAGCATCTAGATAAAAGTATAATCAAAACACGAAATTATTTAGCGAATGTGGTGCGTAGAATATATTATAACACATTAAGCATAATAATGCTAAACGTTTAGTTGTGTGGCTATCGCTGGTCTGCAGAATTTTTTATATGCTATTTGTTTGTTTAAAATATCATGATGAAAACGCCAAAAAAATTAAAGAATAATTAGTTCTTACATCAAGACAATGTGTTATACATACATATGTGGCAATGTACAGTTAACTTTTACTCACCCGTTTACTCCAAACGGCCAGTTTAAATGAGAATCGCTACAGCCCTTAACTGAATTCCGGAAGAAGAATTTAGGTATTGTTTCCATTAACGTAAGAATTGCTGAGATTGTTGCATTAAGTAACACGTTGGAAATATTAAAAAATATTAAAATTGTACACCTATAGTATATTTTTAGATTAGGTATATGTAGATAGTATATACATTGTATTTAACTGATAGCATATACAGTAAATAATTTATTAATAAACTACATTATATGTATATTATACTTAAATAACAAAAATATAGTATTTTTACTAACACCTTACTTTTTAGGAGTAATAAAAAGCAGACTTATATTTTTGGTTTAAAATTAATGTGTAAAACGTTGGCGTTTTTATGAATCTCTTTCTGAAAAATCTCTTTATTTCTCGACGAGATGAGGCTATTAAAAATGACAAATTTTGTGCGACATTTTCGCTGACACATATAGAGATAATTTCTTTATTATGAAAGTAACATCTATATTATATATTAAATTACGTATTTTTGTTTACATTATCGATGTATTATTACTTTATCTATAATAAATATTTCACTATCTAGGTACATATAATAAAAATATAGCGATAAATTAATTATTATTCTTTGATCAATTATAAATATAACTGCTTTATTATAGCGTTTATATTAATAACCAGTAGATCATCAAAATTTGTAAGACGACTTCTGTTAAATCAAATCTATATAAATATAACTGATGTTTGATGGATGTTGAAATATGGCAATTTTTAATGTAAAATATTATATGAATATTTAATATAAAAATATATACTATTTCTGAATATACACTTAATTTAAGAGCATATTTATAATATTAGGTAATCCCGAAATGAATTCAATTTTTTAATGAAACTTAAAAATATTTTGTAAATTTATTGATTTAAAATATAATTATCTTTTAAAGGTATAACCTTCTCCTACATATCAGACCTTTTTTTCTATAAGCAACTTAATTATATTATTAATTATTTTACATCGTCTGTATTTTGCTTCTTGTTGCATCGATCAAAACAAATTGTATTCAGAAGGAGCAAAGTCTGAAGAATAGGGTGGATGAGATAAAACATTCCAACCAATTGCTTGATTCTATCGAGAGTCCATTTCGCCATATGGAGACGGGCATTGTCGTGTTGTAGAACTATTCTTCTATTGACAAGTAAAGGTCTGTTTTTATTTCTCGTGCAAACATTTCATCTAATCTCAATAAAAGCTTGCCATTATTGTTTGGCCACACAAAATAACTTTTTTCACAATGACCCGAGCTTCAACGTAGATTTTGTTTCTATACCTTTAGATAACTACTGTCTTCTACGACAATTTTAATTATACAACACCTATTTTTTAACTCTGGTTATCAAATGACCGAGCTCAACTTTAAGACTCGGAAGCTCTTGGGATTGACTTGTTTTTTTGTTCAATTTGTCTGAAAGTCATATAGCTTGTCTTCCAAGCGTTTTAATTATCACTGTAAATCCGGACTGGTTTGGTCTCTCTGCCAGCAAATAAATAGTTTGAGTAGCATTTAATTTAATTTCTACAAAGAAGGACATCACTGTTTATCTTTGCTGGTCATGTACATCCAGGACTATTCTTGATTTTATATTTTTTTAAACGTCTTTACCATTTACGGATATTTAATAAATAATCTACCACTTTAAAAACGAATTGTCGTAGTTGGCAAATTTTTGTATGATTTGTAATTTAGTATAAATTGTTTACTCGGTAAAATCTCAGCCATCGTAAATTTTGGGGCATAATTATTTTTTTAAATAATGTAATATGGAGTCCATGTGTGTAGAAACCAAATATAACAATGGCTAAAACACGACTGTATAAAAAAAACTAAATTTAAAAAAAGTGAAATTCATTTCTAGATTACCTTATATTTTACTACAAATTATTAATTCGTTTTTTATTATATATATTATTTTCAATTTTTCTTTAAAAAAATTTAATTGCAGTAATAATCATATAGCATAACTGTATAATATAACATCAGAAAGGAGTACTTTATTTTAATACTACCAATATAAATTCATAATTTTCTTAAGAAACTTTTAAACAGTTAGCATATTCAAAAGTATAATTACAGCGCATAACACCTTCATACGGATTTATATGCTCGCTATCAAAGGTCTCAGAGTCTCAAAGTTGGAAATTTCTCATCTTTGAAATAAACCAGTATGGATTTAGCCTGATTTTGCAAAGCAAATCCTCTATGCCGCAATCTCCTAGTCCTAGGCGCAACTTTAACTCCTGATGCAAATACGTATACAACTTAGGCAATTTAATTTTAGTTGAAACATCGAGATATAAATACATTTATATTGAATAAAATTTAATGGAATTTTCGCGTAGCTTTGACCCTCGGAGGTATTATATTTTTCTTCATATTTTATTGCGACAGATTTGGCAAAAGTTTTATCAGGAAACTGTTACTGGGCCAAGAAAAAGTGTCGTTATTGTGTCTCGGGAAAGTGTAGAAAAACCTACCGTAGCGTAAATTTTAGCGATAGTTCAATATACATACATTTCTTTATCATAATAATAATAGCAATCGAGAGAGGGAGATACAGTCAATTTGAACTAATTGGCCGATGCTTTTTCTATCGACGATGAAATTTTCATCACATAGCGCGCTACATGGTGGATGGAAAGTTTTTAATACATTTTTGCCTGGAAACGTTCGCGGCTAAACGTCATGTTAAACTCGATTAAACTCCACCAGAGCTTGGTGAAAGCTAATTTTCTAAAGGGGTTATCATTTGATCGTGCAAATAATAAAAGCGATACGTGTTATAGGTTAAAGGTTAATAACAATATTATAATATTACATTTATAGGTTGAAAGTTAATAATAATATTACTTGAACCTTTTATTAATTTGTATTACCATTTGAGATTATTTAAACTTCCCGTTATTGCTTTTCGCAAATATGATATATAAAAATACGTAAAATAAATTAGGAAATACAACAGACAGATTTCAATATTAATTACCAACTTTATTTTTGCTTTTTGTGTAAAACATTAATTTTTAAAAACACTTATTTTAAACACAACATTGAGCTTATTTTCCCTGAAGATATTCAACAGTCGAAAACAAATTGCAAAATGTAAGACATTTCCCAAGTGTAGTCCTTTCATTCCGTGATACGCCTTTAATATAATACATTTTTTTTATGATAATAAAAAACATTATTAAGGAAGGTTTTGGATTAAACAGGAGATTATGTATTATTAGCAATAGCTAATAACAAGAAATTAATACGTGATCATACTTAATTTACGATCCAGTCAACCATTCACTAAAAGTGGTTTTAATATTATTACGTGGCTTATTTTGTGTCTCACTGTTTTACGTGTTTGGTATTCAAAATTTCGTCATTATGAATAATAAACGATGGAATCTCTCCGTGACTTACCGACAAAGTTAAATATAATGTGTTGTGTATTAATATAATATTTTAACTTGTAAGTGTTTTATAAATATTCATAATATAATTTATCTAATCACAGTGACAAAAATTAATTTTACAAAACAATTACACTTCGAATTAAAGTGTAATTTAATTGTTCATAACTATTAAACACAAAGCTATATTACAATTATATTAACGTAAAGGTTTATTAAATTTGTTTATTTAATATTTTAACAAATAAATTGTTATTTACTATCCTTTATGTAATTTGATATGCATGTGATTTTTCCTTCTCTCGTGAAGTTAAAAATAGAACGCGGTGTCCTGAATGGAAACGGAAGAAAGCTCATGTGTGTGTGTATTTGCACATACTTCCTCGAGAACAGGAGCAAACATTAAGAAAATGGAGTTACCATAAGCGAATTATTTTCCGAAGCTCTGCCGCTGAAGTAGCAACTAACCTTGCAAATATTTAATTTTCCACCCATAAACGTGGGCGTAAAAAGTCACGAATTGCTCTTGTACTTTACTAAATTGTTTATTATGATATATTCTGTCAACAAACAGAGAAAAATAATTTAAATATTAAATATATATTTCTGCACTTTAACACATATTATTTTTAGAAAGTCAGGAGTTTTGCGGTCCAAAATTCCTAATACTATTTGTATTCTATTTCAAAATAAGGAGCAAATTTATTCAAAAGTATTGAAATATTTTACTATTTATTATAATAAATTTTACAATTTAATAAATCTGTGCCGTAAGGATAAAAACTATACGTCCTTAATCAATTATTATAAAGTAAATCAGTTTACTTTAAGATATGATTAATAATTATTAGCATTAATATATTTAAAATACCTTTTACCTACGCTAATCCGTGAATGGCTTATTTGCTTTGTCAACTTTGTTTTCACCTTTGTTTTTTTGTTTACAATGTATGCATAACACAAGTTGAAAACAACATACATATAATACGCATGAAGTTGTATTATAAATTATTTATTTACAGCCACTAAATGTGTCAATGTAATGAACCAAAATATAATTGTGTTGATAAGTTTTTATTCCGATTAAATTTATAATAATCATTTTTAAAACTCAGTAATTACATTATACTACTTTTCAACCCAATGGAAGGTTGCTCGAATTATAATTTAACTGAAACCAGAAATAAAACCAGACGATAGTGCCTCCTACACACTGATAAGTATATTATCAGTTATGTCAAAAATAACTATTAAAAAAATCAAACCTTCAGTGAGATATTTCCCTTATTATTTTTATTTTTCCTTTCCCATGTGCCTATATGCTATGAGAAAAGGAGAAAAAAGGAAATATATATAATATAAGAATTACTAATTGTCTAAGTAGACAGATTGCATTTTATTAATAAAAAAGTACAAATTACAATTTTTATATTTTTTTAACCGATATAAAAGTAACTTAAAATAGTTGTGTCAAGCTGGTAATTGGAAAATGTCTCATTGATTGTAAATTATAAATTTTATTTGAAATCACTCAAAATAACTTAAAACTAAGATTAGAAAAAAATGTTTGAATTGTGTTTTATAAATAACAAATGTATGTACAAAGCCTCTTCAGAAAGTGAAGTACATAAAATATTTATAAAACATTCTAAATTAGTATCGACTTATATTAAATACCTATAGAACAGTCCTTTATTATTTTTAAACAAGTCCAATGCTTCTAGTATCATAGTTAGACAAACTCGAGAATTGATAATTCTTACTTTTAATTTTGATAAATAAAAAACATATATGTATTATATGTGATTATAATAATACACAATATGAATGTAGATAGCTTCATAAAAGTACTGTTTTTATGCTTGTAATAATGTCTGTTGTTGATTATATTAATCATAGTAATTAAAATATATAAATAAATTATATTATTTATATTAATTAAAATATAAGAAATGATTAATATTTAATATAACATATTAATTGAAATTTACGATGAAAAAAAACCTTCTAGAAAGGTCCCATAATTTTTTGCAATCTGTTAATTCCCAAGCAGAGCGATTTTTTTCTTATCTGATTGCTAATATAGTTCTTAGATTAGCAAAAACTATTTCGCCAATTAGAGTAGTAAAAAAAAGTTGCCATTCAAAACTTTATTATAAGTTTTGAAGAAAGAATATTCATTTTCAAACATCTGGTACGGACCCACTCTTTCTATGAAGTGGTTGTAATTTTTTTTTAATTTTGTACAAATTTTTAACAATAAAAGTCTTTATAAAAATTAAGAAATGAGAATTCTTCATCTCTCAAAAAAAAACACAATTTCTGATACCATAGTTTTTTAATATCCGTTTCATACAAGTTAATTAAAATTTATCGACTATTAGACACTTATTAAAAAATATTTTTTCCTAATGTTTTAAATATATTTACCAGTAACAGCGGTGAAATTTTACCTACTACTTTAAATTGAAATTACACTATATCGATCAACAAAAACAAGTTTCACCCGTAATTCACTGAGCGAGACTCGTATTTCTGTGGATCGTATAAAAAAAATATTACTCTTGCATTTTTTATATTCCAAATATTCTTCGTACATACATACATACATATTAATTATCAATAATACATATACGTAATTGACTGCATCACCAAGCTAGGTTCAGG
Source organism: Plectrocnemia conspersa (assembly GCF_051122295.1). Lineage (NCBI taxonomy): Eukaryota > Metazoa > Arthropoda > Insecta > Trichoptera > Polycentropodidae > Plectrocnemia > Plectrocnemia conspersa. The sequence continues at coordinate 14,525,854 of NW_028277173.1, forward strand.
GTCAAAAAGATTGCCTAATATTATAGTTATATTTGATTATAAAGAGTACTTATACGACTAGTTTATTTCATTAATAATTTTCTATATTCTTAAAGTTAAAATATATTCTGGTACTACACAACTAGTTAATCAGTGCACTTTAAATATGAATATATATATGTGCATATGTAATACATTTCTCTAATTAATTCATAAATCATACAGTTTCAGCTAGATATAAAATTTCACGACATGGCACGTTTTAAAGGCTTAAAGCTCGGTATATTCCCATTCAAAAGAAAACGCAATTAGTAATCTGGTTAAAATATGGCACTCATAGTGGACGATTTTCATTTTAATCTCGGTAAAACTGTTATTCGCTTTAAACGTTTCGCTCCATCTTTTTCTTTTTTCTCTCTGGTCTGGGATATCCGATGCGAAGGCGAGATTATTAGTAAGACGACGCAAATACAGTCCGAGGAATGATGTACGTAAAGTTTTCTCATTAAAAAAGTGCAAAATTTTAATTTAAAGGGGCCTTTGCCTGACGAATGCGACCGTTGACTTTGTCCGTTGGTCGTAAATTAGTTGTCGGAGCTGAATGCGGCTTAATTGCCAGAAAGCGTGGCCGTTTTTCTTTTCTAAGATATTCATTTACAAACTTAAATAAACACAAAAATAACTTTTTTACTAGAGGGATCTACTATAAATAGAAAGCACGAGAAAATCTTGTAATGTCGACTGTCAAAAGCAATACAACACATTATTTATTAACATAGATGACGTATAAAATTAGGAAGACGATGTTTTAGAAATACAACAAATGTATTCGTAGAGCAGGGCAGAATTTTTTTTAAAATAAGAATAATAACAATGGTTTTAAATTAAACTAAAAACAATCTATAAAGATTGTGGATGGATGACTTACGTACAACTAGCTGGCCAAACACGTGTTAGTCTAACTTAGATGTGAGTCTTGATCTCATCTATGATTATTCTTCACTTCGCTCTGTCGTGATGTTGCTGATGCCAAGCGTTCGAATGTCTCTCTGTATTCCAATTAACCAGCACAGTTTATCTTCTTATTATCTTCTCCAGCCTAATTAAGATTTTTGCAGACAAATTTTCCTGCCGTATTGCATTGGGGTGCCCAAAAGTAATACATTTTTCATCAATAAAACTTTTATAGCATTTTTGATTTTTCTTATATAAATAAAACTACTCAATTAAAGTTGCAGATTTATCAGTGTGTTGCCATGTTTGAGAATAGTTTTTGTCTGTTCACTATAGCTGTATTTTCATTCAATGGAACACTATATCTAATTAAAGGTTCACTATTTACTTCTGTCGTCATTGTTTTAAAATAAATAATTTCTTTGTAGTTCCACCATATACAAGTAAGAGTATTTTTGGGTGTGACGCGGATTTAGTTGTTAAAATTGTTTTTTCTGCGATTTTTTTCGTCACATTTGAATAAAGAACCCATTTTTCGGCCCAATTGATTTTCTTTTAGAGAAATGGCTGTAATTATTATATTTGCCACAAATGTGTTTATTCTTGTTATTTTGTAATGGTCAATATTTTTAAAACATCTTTAGAAAGACGACTATGAAGTACAGACGTAGTTTAATAATTATTCGATGGTAATCATTATATATTCTTTAATTTCAGCGCATATGAATATTTCATTCAAGTAGTGTCCACTTTAAGAATCCTCCATGAAATTGAAAACACTAGATTTCATTTTTTAAGTGATTTTTGGCAATGTCCGACATACAATGTATTGTTTTAAATTCTACAAATATTTTTGTGGCAACCGTTGTAATCGTTTTCATATGAAATTCATACAATATGCAGTTCTGTAGATATTGTTTTGAACAAAAAATTTCTTCCATTATTACCAGTTCAGATAAAAGGTGTTTTTTTGTATTTAAACTAAATGAACATTGGTGTAAACACAAAAACTTTTTTCAAAATCTGTAAGTTGAAAAATTGACATTAATTAAAATTAATTAAAGACGTAAAAATTATTACAAGATTTGCTTCGTAGAAAAAGTAGACCTTAATCACATTTTAATGGTTACACAAAAAAAATTAGGATTAATTAATAAGAATAACATGATGATTTTTGTTAAAAAATACCATAATTTTTTAGTGCTTTGACTGTACAGCAAATGGGCTAGGAGATTTTTAAATCTTATACGGAAATATTCTAAAAATACGTTGCAGATGCATCTCCGGTTCTTTCTCGACACTTTGCCGCACAAGTGCAATATTATCGACCGTATGACTAGGCGTGAAATTCACGTTACATTAGAAATAAACCTTAATTGCTTTGCAATTTTTCATTTGCAAGTATAGTAATCATCTACGAGTTTTCTTTGCGTATATAACAAAGTTTATGATCTTGTGTAATTCTGAACTCCTCCATAACTTCATTGTAATAAATTTTCCTCAATACGCGCTATCGTTTGCCGTCTTGTAGTTTATGAATATAGAGTATGTGTCGAAATAACTGTCACATTGAGTGTATTCAGTCAATTGTAAGGTGATATTCACTACTACTAGTAAACCACGTAATAGAGTAATTTATTTGCAGTATTTAATAATATTATTAGCGCTACAGTCTATTGCGTTCCTTATAATATGTATTAATGTAATTCATTGATAGTTGCTTTAAGATAAAGAATAAGTATCGGACATATGCCAGTACTTCTTTATATTATGCTTGCAATGAAGAAGTTCAGATCCGCTATACCTAAATATCTTTGCCGTAATTCCATCGCTACCAGAGGATATACTGTTATTGAATCTCATGAGGGTTTTTTAAGCCTTTTAGTGTATTTGCCTATAGATGTAAGAACATAGAGAACGCGCCTTTCCGCTCAATATTGTTTCTTACTATCTGCACCATTCCGTATGTAACTTCGATCATGAGTAAATAGTAGTGGAATACATTTTTTTTATTTAAAACAATTTGCTATCATGACTTTTTAAATTGTTTTATTAATTTAGTGCTAAAAACAATTTTGAAAATTACTATAGTTAAAATAATATATAACTGCTTAATGAAAAACAGTTTGTACTTAATTAATGAACTACACAAATTTAAAAAAGACAGTTAATATATCATTGATGTTTTTAGCCATCCTATATTTAAGCTTTTTCACGTTTCTCGAGCAGTCACAATAATATAATTATGTTCACCGTCGATGGCATTTTTCAATTAAATTCAATCCCGATTTTTATTTGTTGATGGTATTTGGTATTCGACGTAGGTACAGCTTTTACTTGCTTATATTGAAATCGGAATAAAAACTTTTAATTGGATTCGTAATAGCTTTTTTAATGTATTCAAATATTTATTCTGATCGGTATATTTGACGTTTTTATTATAAACTAGATGTCGGTGCTTGCTGTCGCTCGCACCGCATTAAAGCTGCGATTATCTCGCGCTTCGTGCTTGCAATCTTGCATAATCTTAAAATTTAATTAAATTTTAATAAAAGTATTGACGTATTGTTTGTATACATGCAGTTCAGTGCTTTATATGTGATAACACAACAGATACTGTTTTTATTAACATGCGTGCCAGCTCTCTTCGTGCTACTACAGGGAATATTATTAGTATAATATTCACGAATATTGTGATGCATGTTACAAATCAATACATATATCTACAATATCGCTTTTCGATATCATTTCGTTCTAAAACATATAATTACATTCTAGCATTATTTTATTTTCATTAAATATTTCGGGTTAGACGCATATTCAAAAGTTATATTTCATAATCCTCACTGAAAGTTTTCATTAAAATCACGATCACAAAAATTTGTGACAGACATTCAAGTATACGTCTTCGTAAAAACTATGAGAACGCGATTAATGCCATAGTGACAGCTAATGTCAATTTTTTGACAGATCCAATACGTTTTCATAGATCGTACGCTAGAAAAAATATTAAAATTCTAACAATATTTATTTTACATGCGCAAAACCTAAAAGCTTAACGATAATGTTTAATATAACACATAATTTTAATAAATACAAATAAAAAAAATAATATCCGATTAAAAAGCTCTGTAAATTACTGTATGAAATATAAAATATATATTTCTGCATCATAAAGGCGATTTTTAAAGTGTATTAGATTTCCAAACAGTTTGTGTGATATATTAAAGTAAAACAAAACGTACCTTAACTGAACGATAATCTTTCATTATCTCCGGGAGAATTAATTAGCGAAGTTGATTAAATTTTGGCCGCAGTGATAAATCTACGTCAGACAATATCTAAAAAGCGATAAGTAAAATTATCTAAGTATATATTTACAAGAAAAACAAGTGTTTCAATTTGGGAGAGCGCCAAAGTATTGGGTCTCAAGTGCAACCTCCAAATAATGCAATATGAAATTCTGCCATGGAAAATGCATTTGGATGAAATTGTATATCATGTATATATAAATTTTATTTTAACACATTTACAGCCGTATGCAGAGGCATAAATATCAATAAGCAAAAAACGTACAAACTTCTGCTATATGACCAGAAAAGTTTTCTACGTGCTGTTGCAAATGTATATATATATTTATATTATACATAATTCAGGTAATTTCACATTTTCAAGTGACATCATAAATTCAAACAACTTGGTACAGTTTATGTTGTGTTATATAAATACATGTTACTTGTATTCCATAATAAAATAACAGAAAAACCTAAGAAGCAAATTTTGTATACTAAATTAGATTGAAGATGCGTTAAATCATGATTCATAATGCTTCTTGATTTTAATTTATTTTATATAAATTAAATATAATATTATTTTTTATTGAATATAAGTCTAGAAAGTTCAGATAGTATTCATAAAATTCATTAAACGCCTATCAAAACGATTTTCATGTTTATAAGTGGCAATGATGACTTCTCCCTTCTTTTATTTTCAATAACGTCAAATAACAATTTCTTAAAAAAGCATGTTACCGATAAAATTTAGCAACTACTAGTTGCACTCTAGATTGTAGATGTCGAGATGTACCAGGATTGACGTAAAGAGGGAAGCGGCTGCTTTCTCAATCTCGTCTTATCTCGTCTCATCTCGTAAATTTTTAATTAGATTTTTATAAAATACAACAATATTTTTGAGCAGTTTTTAAAGATTTAACTAAAATTATATTTTTCATCAATAATAATACATCAAAAACTTACTACTAATGTATGCTTTTGTGTATTGGAACAATTAAATTTATCAAGTTATTGTTATTGTATATTCAAAAATTTTTATGTCTGCTTTTTGCTATATTAAATTACTACTTGGGAAATTAACATGCATTACTGTTACAAAAAAGCATTATTTTTACTCGTTCGATACCACTACTACTTCCGCTAGAGTCCACGTGACGTGCAGTTTTCATGGTCTCAGTCAAAGCAATACTTTTAGTCATAATCTTATTAAGTGCAAGATTCTATTAGTGACCCGTGAATTGTGAATTCATGTACGCAAGAATAATTTACTACTTGAATTAATTTCCAATCGTTCAAACTGTTCATGGCAATAATTTTATAAGCAAGCAATGCTGATGAAATTATGTTTATGAGCAATGTCAAGTTGCACCGATTGGCACACATCATATGTAAAAAATGTAGGCCTGAAACTTCTATTACGTTTGAATCAAAAAGTTAATTTTTGGTGAAAGTAAATTTTAAAATTAAATGCTAAAAATATATTTTATGCTCTTTAAAATATACCAAATATAAGTTTTAGAATAGTTTGACACTCAGATTTTTGTTAAAACTTATCTAAATGAAAGTTGTCACGCAAAAATATGTTTACACAATAGCAGAAGAAACAATTTTAACTTATTTTAAATATTTTATTTTGTACGTATATTCACGTACATGTGTATGCATGACTGCACTTGAAACGTTATACGACACTTACGTATCACTTTGAAATTCTATAGTATGCACAAAAAGCTGCGAACCGTTGTTTGAAAATTTAGCTGCACACAGCGCACTAAGGATAAGATGTTAATGCATTTGTAGTGTCTTGAGAGAGTTTATCGATTCGAGCGATTTCTATGTATATTGCCCATTCTCTTCAAGGATTTATCCTTGAAACGAGAACGCAACGAGTATTCTTTTCAAAGTTTCTGTATATGTATATGTAAAAGTATATTTTTTTCTTAATAGATATTCATTGTATGATGTGATATAAAAAATATTGGCGTTAAGTTTCCGATCTGGCGATTTTTTTCATACTAAAATTTGCATCAGTCAAAGCTAAAATTAATCAATTTTTAAAACGATACACCAATCAATAATATAAATATTAAATATACAAAAGAGAATCAAACTATTTTGTTTTAAATGGCAATAGTTGCAATTTTTTTAAGAAATCCATATAACAAATTGTTTACTTGGTAGAAATTCTTCCATCGTAAAATTTTGATCCCATTTTTTTTTAATATTGGAATGTGGATTTCAAATGTATACCAATGCAGATATAATAAAAGACGTACTCTTGTATCAACGGCCAAAGCAAACCTGAATGTTTATTTGGGATTACCTAATATATTATATACATATTATATATAATACATATGTGATATTCTCTATTATTAGAGAATTAATTGGATATTTAGTAAAAGTAAGCTTAGTAAAAGCTAGAAAAACCTAATTTACTATGATCGATCGGAATTATAATTATATAATAATCACTATTTTCGATCTCTTAGACACGATAAAAAATTGAAAAATCCTGGATTTTATATGGGATTTGAACCCATAACTTTTAGGTATTAGTCATTGGCTTATACCACTGATCCATCATGTTGTTTAAAAAAATATTTTGCAACAATTTTTTATACAACGTATAGTAACACTACATAATATTATTTTTAAATACAGATTTGTATGAAATAATACGTGTTTAATTAGAGGTTTTAAACTTTACTAAATTTATTATTATTATTTTTCTATTATGTTCATAGATGTCCACATATATGTATCTATAAATAATAAAGTAGTTAGACGATAGTAGATCTATATACATATATATTATTACATAAAAAAAAAATTATTTATATATCAGTGTATAAAGAATATTATTTTCAGGCGTCTTTAGGCGGACAATAAATAATTAATAGGCAGTGAATTAATATTTAGAATTAAGTTATATTCCTTAACATTAAATAAATAAACTAAATAAACCATATTTCATAGTACTATGAATATGGAAAATAGAATATATTCGTTTATTAAACATGAAAGACCACTTTGAAAGATTTTCCATTATTTTTTTAACCAACACGATATTCCTTATAAATATATATATATACACAACTTGATTTTTTTAGCATTGAAGCGGGAAGCCTATCGAAATTCCTAGTCGTATATAAAAATAATATTAATAAATTGAATTTCTATATTGGTTTATTTTGAAATGATAGATATACTTATATTAATAAAATATTGATGTGAATGTGTTGGATAAAATTGGATAAAAATATTTATCATTGATTTATTTTATATGTGTCGTAAAAATACAGTACATTCCATTTAAATTAAACTAACAAAAACTTGAGTGTCATTGAAAAGTGATTTAAATTTCACATGCAAAAAAGAGTTAAAAGATGTTAAACAAAAAATAAAAATGGAAGCTTGTTACTTGATATGTAATTGATAGATCTTTATTTGTGTGTAATTATTGATAATATAATAAGGTTTTTTTTCATTATGATAATATTGTTAATATAATTATGTATTAAATAGTGTAAAATATATATTTTAATAGGTATATGTTTATTTTTTCTATTACACAACTATTTTATTTTCAATTTAAAAATATTTTAAGTTACAAGACAACCATAAGGACTTTTCCTAATTTCAACGCAATAGCCACATAGCTTAACTTTATTTTTAAAATACCAAATACCATTATAGCAAAATCATCGTTGTAATTTTCTTAATAAAAAGTATTATAAAATAAAATTAAATAACTTTAAATTTGAGATTTTTGTATTGTTACCGTACAATAATTATTACTTTGTTTATTTATCTGTAATATTTAAACCTTTAAAATTAAAAACTTACCGATTTTCACTTTATTTAAAAAATTAAAAGACTTTCATATACCGCTAAAATACAAATGCATGTTATTGTCTTAGAATCATTTTATACGGAAATAAGAAAAAAATATGTTTACGTGTTATGTTCAATAAAGGGTTAACATTCGTAATCCGTACCCTCATTATGGTGGCTGTCGTTCACTTTATATATTATATAAAATGTATATATTTTTTACATTTTCACTTTCGTCTCTGAATTGTTAAAAACTTTTCTCACGTCTCCTTGCAGAGCTTTTGTGCGGATCCTGTGCGTGTGCTGTCCCAGGAGGGTGAGAAGAAAATATCAGCCAGCCCTGCGCTCGAAAGCCTCCCAGGTGAGCTTGTAACATTTTCAACTTTTTTTTATTCAATTTGTATAGTTGACGGGATGGGACGAAAGTTTAGCACTCGGCGCCCCGTCTAGCGAAAAGATTCCACCGACGCATTATTTTCCCGTTGCCAACGTTGAACTTGGAAGGTGCCAAAATTCACTTACCAAATGTATGGACTTGTGTTCATGTTAGCCAAAAAATAAAGCCTGAACTAACACACGAGTATTTCTTTGAAGTGCTTTGTTTAAACTTGACGGACGATACCGATGCACATTTTAAATAAATTAATAAGTTAAAATCTTATTTAAGGAATAAAAAATACCATTTCCAATTAGCTGTACTCAACGCTATTTGCCCTATTATAATACTAAGATTGTTATAAATACTACTTGTATAGTCCAACAAATCGCCATTCTCAAACGTTCTCTGTACTTATATTGTAGATTAATCACAAAATTTAACAGCATAATACTTTTTTTTTAAATAATATGTAAACTAATTACTATCTAATATAGATCTATCATTATGTTGGGGTCATTAACCTGGGCGTAATTTTGACAGAAACTCTTGAGTTATATATAGTTGAGGTATATCGCGATAAAAATTTAAAAAGCTAATATATACAAATACAATTTTATTATTATATATTTATGATCTTAATAAATATAACATGATAATACATACAATAGCAATAGTATAAGCAATGTATTACGTTCAACGTGCGCCAGGAAATTTATATCTTATAATTAAAAAAATCCTTCATGTTTCTAAATATTTATTTCTAAATTTTATTACAAACGTAAGTAAAATTGTTTGTTGAAAACACATTACAAAGTATATTATCGTAAGCTACAGGATCATATCATTATTTTCTTGTTGCCCTAATTATAAATGTTAATTTTTAGATTGCTTTTGCTTTGCTAATATTATCAACATCAGAATAATATCCAACCTAATTATTATTTCTACGCTTGTCCACTTCCATTATCATTTTCTAATATAAACACAGTATCATCAACATAAAAATCTTTACTGTTGCTGTTTTCGTTGTCATTATTTTCTACAGCACTAACATTATTCTCCATTTCTCTGAATTCTATATTCAAATCAATGTCGATCTTTTCAACTCTAAATACAGTATCGTCTATGTCATACATATCTTCATCAGTCTTGTTAGAAAAATTAAAATCAATATACGTCTTATTCAAATTTACTATGCCCTTAGCATAATCAGAATCATGTCTAAACTCATATTTATTAGTAGTCGTTGCACCAAAATATTCACTTTTGTCTTTATCTTCCGAAACACCTGTAACGCGTAAACGCTTGTAAACATTATTGTCGGTAGTTGTCATGAAAAAATTTTCACTGCTACCTTCATCATCGTGTCCGCGCCCATCTTCATTAGTATTGTCCCGACCGTAACCACTACCACCTTGTTTAAATTCTAAGTCCGTATTTGCGATATTCTTTACACCAAAATTTCCACTAAATTCTTCACCATCGGCACCGTTTTCAATTATATTATTATATTTGTTCATTTTATCTGAATCTTCATCATCAGGTCCCCGTCCTTTGTCATTAGTATCGTCGTAACCATAACCACTACCACCTTGATTAACTCCTATGTCAATATTTGCAATACTCTTTTTAGCAAAATCTTCACTTGATTCTTTATCATTAGCACCACTTCCATTTTCAATACTAAAAGTAGTCGATCTACCAAAATCTTCATTGCTATCTTCATCGTCAGGTCCGCGTCCACTAGCATTAGTAATATCGCGAGCGTACCCACTACCTTCTTGATTAAATTCTACGTCCGTATTTGCGATATTCTTTTCACCAAAATTTCCATTTAATTCTTCACCACCATTATATGTGTCCGTTTTATCTAAATCTCCACTGCAATCTTCATCATCAGGCCCGCGTCCACTATCATTAGAATCGTCGCTATCGTAACCACTACCTTCTTCATTTATTTCTACGTCAGTGTTTGCTATTTTCTTTTCACCAAAATTCCCACTAAATTCTTCCCCGTCGACATCGCTTTCAGTCGTTTCATCAGAATCTTCACCGCTATCTTCATCATCAGATCCGCGCCCATTGTCATTAGTATCGTCGCGACCGTAACCACTACCTCCTTGATTAACTTCTACATCAGTATTTGCAATACTCTTTGCACTAAAATCTCCAATTGATTTTTCGTCATTATCACCACTTCCAATATCATTATTAAAAGTAGTCATACTACTAAAATCTTCACTGCTATCTTCATCATCAGGCCCGCGTCCACTATCATTAGTGTCGTCGCGATCGTAACCACTACCTTCATGATATTTAATACTTTTTTTTAAATCTTCACTGAAATTTTCACCATCTGAACCACTTCCTAATGCATTTTTATTGTTAGTCGTTTCATCAAAATCTTCATTGCAATCCTCATCATCTGGTCCACGTTCACTATTATTAGTATCACTACCACTACCTTCTTGATTTACTCCTACGTTAGTATTTGCATTTTTTTTTGTACTGAAATCTCCACTTGATTCTTCATCATAAGTACCACTTCCAATGTCATTATCATACGTAGTCGTTCTACCGAAACCTTTACTGCTATCTTCATCGTCAGGTCCGCGTCCAATGTCATTAGTATCATCGCGACCGTAACCACTACCTCCTTTATTGTCTCCTGTGTCAGTATTTGTGATACTCTTTTTACTGAAATCTCCACTTGATTCTCCATCATTAGCACCGTTTTCAATGTCAATATTAACAAGAGTCGTTCTATCAAAATCTTCACTGCTATCTTCATGGTCAGGTCCGCGTCCACTAACACTAGTATCGTCGCGACCGTAACCACTCCCTTCTTGATTAACTCCTATGTCAGTATTTACGATACTCTTTTTATTTAAATCTCCACTTGATTCTTCATGATAAGCACCACTTCCAATGTCATTATTAATTAGAGTCGTTCTATCAAAATCTTCACTGCTATCTTCATCGTCAGTTCCGCGTCCACCATCACTAGTATCGTCGCGACCGTAACCACTACCTTCTTGATTAACTCCTACGTTAGTATTTGCAATTTTTTTTGTACCGAAATCTCCACTTGATTCTTCATCATAAGTACCACTTCCAATGTCATTATCATACGTAGTCGTTCTACTGAAACCTTCACTGCTATCTTCATCGTCAGGTCCACGTCCAATGTCATTAGTATCGTCGCGACCGTAACCACTACCTCCTTGATTATCTCCTATGTCAGTATTTGCGATACTCTTTTTACTTAAATCTCCACTTGATTCTTCATCATTAGCACCACTTCCAATGTCATTATTAACAAGAGTCGTTTTATCAAAATCTTCACTGCTATCTTCATTGTCAGGTCCGCGTCCACCATCACTAGTATCTTCGCGACCGTAAACACTCCCTCCTTGATTAACTCCTATATCAGTATTTACGATACTCTTTTTACTGAAATCTCCACTTGATTCTTCATCTTTAGCACCTCTTCCAATGTCATTATTAACTAGAGTCGTTCTATCAAAATCTTCACTGCTATCTTCATCGTCAGGTCCGCGTCCACTATCATTACTATCGTCCCGACCGTTACCACTGCCCCCTTGATTAACTTTTAAGTCAGTATTTTCAACACGTTTTTTACTGAAATGTTTATCGGCTCCGTTTCCATTTTGACTATTATATGTAGTCGTTTCGTCCGAGTATTCACTGAAATCTTTATCATCAGGTCCGTTTCCACTCACATTAGTATCATCGCGACCGTAACCACTACCTCCTTGATTAATTTTCATGTCAGTATTTTCGATAGTCTTTTTACTAAAATTTTCACTATTAGTACCGCTTCCCATATCATTATTAATAATTGTTTTCCCACTAAAATATCTACTACTATCCTCATCATCTGGTCCGCGTCCAATATCATTAGTGTCATCGCGACCATAACCACTACCAACATAATTAAATCCTAATCCAGTTTTTGCACTAGTCTTGCCGCCATAATCTTTACTGACAAATTTATCATCAGCACCACGTTTACTATCACTATTTTGGTGCTTTACGAAAGTATTGTTAATATTCTTTTCACCGAAATCTCCACTGCTGCCTTTATCATCAAAACCATGTCTAGTGACATTCTTATTAATAGTCGACTCAATATCTTTATTATCAGTGCTACTACTGTTCCATTTGCCGCTATCATTAATTGTGTCGATGTCAATCCCCAATGCTTCCAGTAAATGATCAACGTACGCATAAGTTCTAATTGTAGAGTACAGAAGCAATACTAATAACAAAATATGATGTGCTTTTAATAAAAACATATTAAAATCACACTTATCAACGAGGTGTTTATGAGCACGTTTGATAATTACTGAATTTTATTTTACTGCTAACAAAATATGTACCATACCTAGCAAACCACAATATCCTGTAAAAATTATATATTGAGAAAGATAAATAATATACGTAAAGGAAGTGGACATTAGTTTTTTTATGGGTGATAAAACAATATAATTAGTGAATAATAACGTAATATACACGCCGTTGCATTTTATGATTATGGATGACAAATTTGTTTAATTTATTTTTACTATGAAATTCAATACTATTTCGCAACGAAATTCGTGCATCTACATACCTACACATATGGCAAAATAAATAAATAAAACCATAGTATCGATTTCTTTGCTATTTGGCGGAACACAACAGCAACGTCGACATATCTTGGGCACAGCAGTGCCAAGCCATTTGCCTATAACGAGCGTTAGGGGCCATTTGTAAACAGCAATTTACGTCAGATTTGTTAACCCACTGAGACGTGTAATTTATATAACCGAAGGAAAAAGTACAAGCCTGTGCGATCTGCGAAAATTTCTCATTTTCCAAGAAGCAGCCAGTCGTCGTGGAACAATAGCCACGGCAACAAAAGCCCTATTCCAATTTCCTTCCTTCTTTGACCATGAGTCCGCAGAAAATATCGCGCTGGTGTGATTATAATAAAAAATAAGATTTTAACCATTATTCTCATCAAAAAATGTATCACTGATTGAGCTTAATTAAATCCTAAGCATAAATCAGTTTTATGATTTCGAAGGATATTTGTGTCAAATTAATATTATAAAAGATCTAAACTAAAAGGTTTTAAATATTGTTAAAAAGTTTTAACTTTATTTTAATTTTACATCTGAAATTATATATATTAAAAAAATATTTTAAATGTAAGTCGTTTTCAACCACTTACATTTTCAATGATGCAATATTTTATCAACAGGTTGAGCTTTGCTGTTGATAATGTGGTCCGTAGTAATGCTTTAATAATTTAATACGTGATCAAGATCTCATGCTTACAATACCCCTAATATATCATATTATATTATACACATCCTAACCCTATAGTAAAATATTTTAACTGACAGTTAAAATTTAAAATGGCTTACAAGTTGTTTAAAGAATAATACGTGACGTATAGAATGAATGCGGATATTTATTTAAATGATTCAATAAATTGTATCGTATAATTGCTAATTGATATATATTTTTATTTATTATTAAATACAACACGAAAGAGCTTAGATTAATCGTGAACTTTCAACATTCATATAAGGGGACTGTTAATATAAATATCATACATATTTAATACTGAGATCATCCTCACTTCCAAGGAAATCTCCACTACTATATAGTTTTTCAAAGTCGTGCCCACTGCCACTTATATCGTCTACCAAGAGATGCCATATATCACTAGATACATATTCACTGCCGCGATCATTGCCAAGCAAGATATCACGAGTTGTCCCTTTGTATAAATATTTACTGATAAATTCATTACCAGAAGAGTATACACTGCCACCAACGTAGTTAGCCGATGCGATATTAACATCACCACTGCCATATTCATGACTAGAATCGTGACCACCTCCACTGCCAATTTCTTTATGAGTATTATTGCCAGAATCGTACCCACTGCCACCAACATAGTCAATCAAATCAATACTACGAATATCTTTTTTGAAATCTTCACCGCTATATTGATCATCAGAGGCTTGTCCATAGTCACCATCATTGTTAACCACAAAACTAAGTACATGTTCACTCTTAGTTTTATCTCCGCGGCTGTATTTAACGGCAGAATCATTCAAATTAACAAGTATGAAGACAGTGATATTAATATCCATTTTATTTAGTATTTCATGTGTATCAATCAAGCCGTCCCGAGTCGCCTCTTTGTTGAGATTTCCAATGTTATCTTCCAGATTAGGTATTTTATCTCTAACACTATCATTGATACTATTTACAATAAAAACATTGCTATTTAAATCCATTTTTCTTGATATATATTTAGCATTCGCAGAATTTCCAAGTGAGATATAAAACACCACTATTAATGACAAAATATAATGTCCCTTAAATAAAAACATCTTATTTATAGTGTTATATTTAGTGAGATGCTATTATCTGTACACGCTTGTTTATACTAAGGTATTCTTAAGTGCCAAAAGATATATATATATATTTTATTCAAAAACCACAATATTTTGTAGATATATCTAGAATGATAACTACGTGTGGTTTGGTTATTGTAAAAATATTATAAAATCATTTCAGTTATCAATACTTAATTTATTTATTAGTTATTTAAAATAACATATTATAAAAAGAAAATTAATAATAAATTGTATTTCTCTTCTTATTTTTTATAAAAAATATCTAGGCACGTTTCACCCCAAGACCTACCCCTAACCATCGCCAAACTGCTGACTAATACAATAAATCCATTTCCATACGAGCCTTTTAGTTTTCGCTCATCGATCTTGTGACGGTCAGTGAAAATATGTTCCTTGTGTACATCATAAGAAAAATAATAGATAAATGCAGAAAAACAGTTACGTTTCTACGCATTTGAATGACAATTCTGAAACATAAATCATAAATCTAATCAAAGTTTTGTCGTTCGACTGGAGCAATTTTCGCTGACAGAATTCAACGTATGCCAAAACATAAAAGTATGTATGTGATACATAAAAAGAGGCTAAAACTTTATGATTTAGACATGTAGTATACACATATGTGTATTATATATTTGCCCAGGCGTTCTATACCAAATCCCATTTGTCATTCCGTCAAACAAAACGGCGAATCAAAATTTAATTTCAGACTTCATAGATTTGCATACACATCAACCACATAATTTATTTCCTTAACAAAATTCATGTATTGCTTGACAATTACATGTATGCATTATTTAACTCCCGAGAAATGCAGATTATGTTGGTGATCATTTTTTTATAATGTTGAACGTATAATAACATTCTCAACCCTCGATTTTCGTCTGGTTATAAATTTGAGAAAATCGTAAAATTTTATTACTTCGGCGAAGTTTGCTATAATATTTTATATTATAGTATCAATAAAGCTTATTTGCAAGGTCAGTGTCAAATGGGCTTACAAATTATATACTAACTTATTTAATATATAATAATTAGGAAAACTAACAAAAAATCTAATAAATATAGCTAAATATATAATAAATCAAAAAAAATTAATCATATTTTAAAAAAATAACTTTAAAATATATGTATAAAAATAAAATTATACTATACAATAATATTTAGGCTGCAGACTGTGACTTAAATAATATGTAATTTTATTCACCAATAATATATTTTTATTAAGATATTATGTTTTTTATCCTGACAAAATATTTTGTGATTGATTTTTAATATTGACCGTGATAGATAGTAAAAAGATAATTTAGTTAAATATTAGCCCATCGTTTGTACAATATAAGCACAGTTTTTTTAAATTGTAGTAGTAAATATAAAGATAGTTTTATAAGCAATATATATATATTCTCATTGAATATATTATTGACATATTATGCCGTATACGAATATAGGGGAAAAAATGTCACGTTAGTTCAACCGACGTGACATAAGTGATTATCAAATGACAACCTCACAAAAAGACATGATTTATGGCTTCAGCCGGTATACAAAATATAAATATCAACCCATATACAAATTTATATTTAAGAAATTGCAGAATATATTAAAAATACGTGCATAATTTTGTCTGGGTGTGTTGATAAATTTGTTATTTATATTTATATCATTTTAACCATTCATGACACCAAATATTTGTGGTTAGTGACTGTTGTTTTAATTAAATCTAACCGATTGAGCTTAATTTTATGGCTTTCACATACGAAATAGTATATATACATATATTATAACATGTTCTACCGTAGTAATTATTAAACGTTCCAACAGAACTAACTATCTAGAGTTATAGCCGAAGTAAGAACGGTATCATCTGTCGCGTAGGTCGTTTCGTTTTGAAATTAGTCGTAGTTAAGATCGTAAATGGGGTCGGAAAATTTAAATTCT
Organism: Plectrocnemia conspersa; assembly: GCF_051122295.1. NCBI lineage: Eukaryota > Metazoa > Arthropoda > Insecta > Trichoptera > Polycentropodidae > Plectrocnemia > Plectrocnemia conspersa. The sequence continues at coordinate 14,542,680 of NW_028277173.1, forward strand.
CTCATATGCTGCAATATAAAATTATTTATATAAAAACTTTGGTTCATACTCTAAGATTTACTCTTTAATGAACTGAAATTTTATTTTATTAAGTTGGTTTTTTAAATACGGTGTAAGCCGGTGCATCGCCGTGCTGAAGCAGCGGATGTTTTTTCTATTGGTACTGTAACTAAAAAGCTATTTTTAAATGATAATTGCTTTGACTGAGTAAATTAATTTTGCAATATTGTAGATATATTATATGGATTATGTTCTATACATTTTTTAATTCCGGAAATCATGACTCACTTTTCAACCCTTTATATTCATATAATTTTTGTGCTGAATGTGTTTTTGTCTTATATTTATATGTACAAAGAAAATAAACTTAAAATGCCTATATATATTTTACTCATTTAAATTTTTTTAACTACTATGCAAGCCTTTAGAAGTTGTGTCTCATATTTCTGACAGAAATAATATATTATTATCTAAAAGTTAAATAAATCCTAGTATTATTTTTTATTATTAAATATTTTCGGCGCTATTTTTAAACGATATTCCATTTTATTGTTTTTATATCTTTTCTAATTAGAGTAAAAATCAAAAGCTAATAATCACTTAAACAAATATAATCGTTGTATTTTTACTAAAGCGATAATTTCAAAAATATTTTACAAAACTTCATTAGTTTTCGTTTATTTGTTTCCTATAATATTATTAAAAAAAATTGCTAAGAAACTCTTTGAGAATAGAATATAGAGAGCTAATATCTAATTTAACGTTTCCTTGAAATATATGATTTTTATTAACACAATATTTATTAATGTATTATTTTATACATTCTTCAATATTAGCAATATCATTAGTATTATTAGATATAAAAAAATCTCCTACTTTGTAAATTACGTTAATAATAACAGCCTAGTGAATTCCGTGAATTAAACAAAGCTCTTTTATTTTGTACAAGTCTTATATCGTATTACGAATTCATTCAAACATTTTTTATAAATTTCTACAGTAATAATAATTATTAAAAAGCACAATAAAAAAATAATACTTTCTGTGAATAAATTTCAAATGATTTAAAAATATTATTTCCTAGAACGTTTTTATTAAAAATTCTGAATAAATATAGCTAATATATATTTAGATATTTTTAGTATTAATATGTATATGTACGTTTGAGAATTTTGATACAAATTTACTTTAATATTCAACATTTCCAACTCCACGAGCACGCCTTCCAAGTTTGACAATAATGGCAACGTTTTGCAGCAAAAAGTCGTTCGTTCGGACATCGAATCATTTCATCGATTCAATCCGCTTTGCAATTCATCAGAACATCCGGCGAAACTTCAATGCAATTCATCAATTTCAGCTCCAATCGTCACGCTGCAGCAAATACAACAGAATCGATTTATATTTACTATTTCATGTTTCATTTTTTACAGCCGCTTTTTTTGCAATGTTTGTTTTATGTTTTCGAAAAATATTTTTTATTGATATATGGTGCGAAAACGTCATATTTCAATACAGCATTAATAACGAGAGATATTGTGATGACTCGCCAGATTTTACCTAATATAGCAGGATAATATTTAACTGAAGCAAATAACTGTTAAGTTACATTACTTTTTCATGGATGTTTTATTTTCAGTTTGGTTAGTTATCCGTAAATTTATTTTGATATATTGATTGCGCCTCAAATAACACTCATTAGTGAATTTATATTTAAAATTATACGCTGATCATTATCTATATTGTTCATTTTACATTCGTTAAAGTGTATTGTTTTACTTTGCTTAAGTTTAAAGCTGATTTTGATAAAAAATATAGAAAAATAAAAAAAGTTAGATTGTTTGTATCTAAATCGCTACACTTTTTATTTTGTAGTACAAAATTTTAATTTGTTTGATTGCAGTGATAAATTATTTTATTTTGCACTTGAATTTTTAGCTACAAATTTAACTTTCATTAGGTTTGGGTTTAAACAGCAACTGTTACAGTGAATGTGTATTATTCAATCAAGTTACATTTTCACTAGCATAAGTATAATTTTACTAACTAGGCCAGTTGAAATGTATGCTTAATTTTACTGGGTAATATTAGTGAAACTATGTTTATTCACTACGTGGATGATCCTGTACACTTGCGTTCGGATCATTTTAGCTATTTTTTTTTGCTATTTCTTGAAACAAAATTCGCTAATGACATTAGGAAATGAACAAGAGGCATTCGCAACTGTCAGGTGAATACCACCACATAAGTCGCTTTCTTCACGCGTTTTACGTCTGATTAAGAGCAGTAAATGATTTTAAAAAAAAATATATTTTCACTAGTAGAAATCTTTATCTACTGATAAAAATGTTTTTAGTGAAAATCTATTGAATAAATATTTTCACTGGTAATACACATTCACTGTAACATATTTTTTTAAATTATTTTAAAACTGAAAAATTAAAACTTAAATGAATTCAGTGTGTTTTTCTATCATATAATATTATTATTTAGCTTGACAAACTATAAAATTATATTTTTTTCTGTTCTTAAAAAATGCAATCGACTTTATCAAAAAAACAAGTCTGATTGTAAACTATAGATAGATATTTAGTAATTTATTAGCTTCATATTTGTAACAAAAACAAGTTAAAAATATTTAGTACCAGTATTTTTTTATATTGTCATTTAATGCAATTATTTTATGAGCATATATAATACAGAAAACTAACCTAACAGTAAATCATGTATGTAAAAATAATACACCTACACTCAATTTGCGTTAACACAGTCAGTTCGAAAGCTATCCATTTCATCATTATTCATATTTTAGTATGCGCCATACTATTAGCTCTAAAGCACATTATACGGACAATCGTTCGATATACTTATCATTACTCCGGTTTATTTTTTTAACACATTTATAAAAAAAATTTTTTTTATAAATTTGTTCAAAAATTAATTCGGAGTAAGGATATACCATGGATATATTTATTATTACTCCGGTTTATTTTTTGAACACATTTATAAAAAAAATATTTTTCATAAATGTGTTCAAAAAATGAGCCGGAGTAATGATAAATATATAGAACATATATCCATATCTTGTGCTTTAGAGCTAATAGTAGAGGCGTAAACTAAAACTTCCCATCTCTTTCTAAATTATGAATAATGATGAAATGGATAGCTCTCGAACTGACTATGGTAACGCAAATAGAGTATAAAACTTAACAGTTAATATAGTTAACATTGTAGTTAAAATATTTGAAGTAATATATCAATTGTTTAGGATGCGTACTAGTTTACATAACTAGTCACATAAGTTTTAAATTATTTATGTATTGACATAAATAAACCCTAAAATGGCTCGAACAAATATATTACTCAAAATTATACAATATATGTTACTTCAAATATGTAAATGTTTTTTTCTGATATAAATGTATATGTTTTATAATAAAGAATCTGATGATGTCATTTTACAATCGATCACAATACCTCTCTCGCATTCCTCGTGTCTGGACGAGTGATCAAATTTTCTATTTAATTATTACTGTTGTTACTTTCAGCGCTTCTCTTCGCGTTACTACTCGAACTGTTCCCTCCACGGAATACAGCAAATTCGACATAATTCCTGCGAACAAACCTTCATCTAGCAGTTTACGGCAGAATCCCAGCTTACTTTTTTCAAACGACGTAGCAATATCAATTTAAGCATATCGATCGAGTGGCGTTGCGTCGCTCTCTCCCCCATTATCCCAAGAAGGTATTAATCTTGAACGGCACTCGACGAGCGGCAATGTTTAATTAAAAATTTATCACCCACGAAAGGTACGTGTTATGGCAAGTCAAAAAATACATTCTATCAATAGGTGTGTTTGATCTAGCACGGAGCACTAAAACCAAAACCAAATTATAAAGTCTTGCCTGAACACCAAATAACCAGCATTTATCCAGCACTCGTGTCTTCAAACTGTTATGTCGATCGTACCTCATCCAATGCCTTTCTTTGGGACCAAAATGCCTATTTTGATTGTATATGTATTTGTTTATTTTGTATAATACAATATGATATATTTATTAGTTTACATTTTAAAAATCAATAGTAAAAAATATTATTATATTAATTATATTGACATATCATATATTTCTTTAAAAACACAATTCGTGTAGTATTAAATCTGTACTTCTAAGAATTATATTATGTTTTTCTAACAATTTTTTTGGACATGTAATCACAACGGATAAATACACTATGTGTAACATGTTGCACCATCTTGTTAAACCATGTGTTGGAATTGTACCCACTGAATCCCTAATACGCGGGTTATGCTTTTTCAGCGGAGGTATAGACAAACTCTGAGAGAATTATAAATTGTTACATTTGTATTTATATAAGAAGACAAGCACATATAAAAGAAAATAAAGTACAGCGATATTTAATTATTATTCGTTTTCACGTGCTTACTAATAAACATAGAATAGAAAAAGCTCAGTGATCTTTCAAGTGCAAAAAAATGTTTTAACCACCTGTAATTGAGAGATCACTCTCACGACGCGACGATTCGAACAAATTTAAACAGAGGCCACACATACGATGTATGAGAAATATTAATAATTGGAAATATTGCACAGACCGACTAATAGCATATTTGTACCAAAACGTTTTTCTCCACAAGTACCTTGAAAAAACAACTCTTTGTTTGGAAAGGACGCGCACTAGATAATACATTCTGCGCACATTACAATTGTTCTTCGATTCTTTGATTTCTGATAGTCGGATTTCATCTATACCGTTAAGGTGTGAATACATTTCAGGATGTGTCAAAGAAGCGATGAATTCAATTCGCCAAAACTATAAAAGATGTGATCACAGAGTAGAGAAACGTCTCAGAGTTACAGCAACAGAGACGAGCCAGGTGACGGCATCGACACGAGAAACATCAGCGGATCGTTCAAAAAGACAAGAATCTGATTTACAAGACATGCCGTTTCAACTCCACCACCAGATAACGGCATATATACATTATATATTTATATATGTTTATAAAATCAACTGTTACCAGCTTTTCCAGCTTCTATTTGGCTGCAAAGTCACACCCCTTTGACTTCAACCTTAAAATCATCAAACAATTCACAAAAATACGCCAGAATAATTCTAATAGCTCGCTGTGAATACTGAAACAAAAATGCAAACACACTCCAAAGTGTAGGCATGAATTATAAGAAGTGTATATCGTCAAAATTGTATTAAGAAAATTGTTTCAGTTTAAGAACCATCGTTATAAAGCTAGAAAATTTATTGGCATTAAATAAAAGCAATTGAAATAAATTTTATTAATATATTTCAGTCACAATAAATTAACATCTAATTACATATATATTAATCTAGAATATTTTCCTAAAATAATATTATTAATATAGTGATAAATGCAATGATAACACAAAAAAATTATCAACTGTTTAATATATTGTAGATTTTACTTCAATTGCTCTGGAACATGCCTTACGATTGATACACAGCGTACACATGGAACCATATTTGGTATAGAAATTACATATAGTTACTATAAAAAAGATATGTATGTACTGTTTCATGGATGAATAACAATTCAATGCAAAAAAAGAATGGAGCAATGCCAAAAGCGCACATTGACTCACCAAATATACATATATTAGGCAAATCCACGCATTTAGATGTTTCGACTTGGGAGCTGAAAAAAAGGTAGTCTGAAGAAAATGAATGAAACATGTCGATTTTGGGGGCCAAAAAAGATTATCCGGCTTTAAAAATTCTGAATATGAGTTTAAAAGTAAAAGTTAACGAGTAACCATACAAAAAAATATACAGTATAGCACAGTAATAAATGTATATATTTATACCATAATAACTACTTACTCCTGTTATAAAAATACGAAATGTATACAAAGAAATTGGGGACAATAATGCTGCTGTTAAATCTGGACTTCTGTGTGGAATGAAAGACCGTGCGCTAACGTTCAATTATGACGATAAATAAACAATGAATGTTTGTTTATAGTACTTTGTAAATGGGTATAATTTCAATCAAATAATGCAACGTCTCAAACATTGTTGGAAAAAAATAATAGCTCTCAGTGTACAGAATTAAAATCATACTACAATATAATATAACAAAAAACAGATTTTCAATGATAACATTTAAACGACACATTTTTACTTGATTTTTCAGATTTTTACTAAAAAGTATGTCAATTAAATTAATTTTAAATAATGACTTTTTGATATCGAAATTTTAAATGTAAACTTCCTAATGTACCATCCTGTATAACGTTCGCCTATAAAAACAACACATATTCATATTTATGTGGTAAACGATTTTTTATTCGCGAGCATGTACAAAACTTAAAATTTTGACAGTTTAGGTTGTGACGTCCGTCGTATGGCTGATTTGAAAACCATTGTATAGTTAGACCCCTCTTCTATTCATACTATTATTAATTTAGCGCTTCTGTGTTTTGTGTAAAATTATTATTATTGTAACTCAAGTATAAATATACTCGTATAAACTTTACATCTATGACTTCCCTGATTGTGCTGTTTGTATTGTATTATACTATATCTGCCTTTTGTGTGTTGTACATGTCCCGCGATAGCTTTATGTGAGCCTATTTTCCATACATTATTGTCCAACTGAAAGTATTCATACATGTGTAGCAAATTGGAATATCCTTTTTATTTTAATCAGTTGGACTGGTTTTAAAATTTAATATTTATTTTATATTTATGAACTAATAATATATTCATATGTACTATATAGAGCTAAATCTCGCAAATATAATAAAACGAGTAACATTTCGCACTTCAGCCACAATCCCGTCGGTGTTAAATTAATACCATATTCTGATTAACAAGATTTAAATCTAAAACCACACAGCGATATAACCGTATCTGCAAAACATGACGCAAAAGTTTCGGCAATTTTTAACCGAATCAACCACAAATAATATAACTTATAATATGTAGCGAAAGTTGATGTAAATAAATAAAACAAGCAAGTAGTTTTACCAGCTTAAAATTTTATTTTTACAATTATAACTTTGCTATACATGAGGGAAATTTCGACGGTAGAATATGTGTATTTAAATATGTATAAATAACAGGTCATAAAAATCTGTTTCTTGGATAACTTCTGTTGTCAACAGAAAAATAAATTCTCTGTATGTATGTATACTGGAATGAACGTATATTATGTTTATATATTTTAAATAAAATCTAGGTTTAAATGGTGCTAAAATAGCTCTAAATTTAGGACTCATTTTGTCCCATCTAAATAGTTAAACTACTGCTCTTTGAAAATTATTTTGATTTAAAACAACAGATACAACAGCATAATCACATTATTATGCATTATTTTATTGTGTAATATAACTATTATATACTCATTGCTAATCCAAAAAAAATACTTTTTATATTTGTGGCGTTATTGCTAAAAATGTGAGATATATTTCAGTGTTTCTTACCCAAAAAATAGCTGATGTTTATATACATAATTGATTAAAAAATGACAGGTGCTAATTTCGTTTTAGCTTGTATGCTTAATGCTTAAAAAAATACAAGACATTATCACACATCCGCTTTGTTTGTTTTGCACGTATTGTTAAAAACAAATAATATTACGAATGTGACTCCTATACATAAAAATATAAATAAAGCAATAATAGAGAATTATAGGCTTGTATCGATTATACCACCCAAAGTATTCTATAGCATTCTTTATAAATATGTTTCAAGCTATATCGAAGATCAACAGCATAGATTTTGTGTATCGAGATTGATAGCAACGAATCTGCTATTTTTTTCAATTATGTGACAATAATCTTGATATAGGCAATCAAGTAGATGTTATCTACTCTTATTTTAATTTTTTTTTTTTAATAAATAGGTTTGAGTCTTACCACTAAATTTTTATTTTATATTATACCTCTCAAATCAATATGTTTAAAATAGACAACACAAGTCGTCTGAATACATTTCTACATCAAAAATACATATATGTTTATTCTGTTTATTTTTGATCATTTTTTCATTTTTTTTACTTTTTGCCGATGACCTTAAAGTATTTCTTAAAATATATTCCATTATGAACTGTAAAAACCTCTATATTTATGTTGAAACTCAATATGTGTGGTCATCCTATGAAATATTTTAGAGCAAAAATAGTACTAAAATTTGATTTTTAATTACATACCCGTATACTAAATTGCACAGGAGTTTTAACGGATTTAGGTGTCCTATTTAAAAATAACTACAGATTTTATCAACATATAAAAAATACATGCAATAAAACCTTAAAGTTGTCTGGCGATACGCGTATTAATTGTGAAGCTCGAGGGCACTGTGTATTTTGTATAATCACTTAGTACGCAATAACCACGAGCATGCTTCTCATATTCTGGTTGCCAAATAATGCAACCGACTTATATTTGACAGAAGAGATCCAAAAGGGTTTTTGAGACACCTGTAAATGAGGGAATATAAATATTATTCATTTTTATTTTCCACAAAAGTCCTACAAGGTATGCTGGAATATGATTCTCTCAAGTCGAGTGTATTTGTGAAAGCACATCTTCAAGTCAGGCCTGCCAAGAGCGGGAGGGATACGAGCCAAAATCCTGGGGCCCGTTCTTCTTAAGAGGCATGACTCTGGAAAAATTCATATCAATAATATATTCATAAAAAAAGTAAAAACCGATCTCAAATAATAAATTTGAACCAAACTAGATTGAGGTGTATGTACTGATGAATTTCAGGCTAAGTTCCTTTAGCCCTTTTTTATACATACAGTAAATAAAAGGAGCGGAACATTACCTTCAAAAGCACCCACTTTCTATGAAGTACTTCGACAGTAAACATTGTTATTTAAAGGAACTGTTATTTTTGACGCAGCTCTTTTTGTGCTAAAATTTGTTTGCAAATTATTGTTGACTTTATTACTTTTTAAACTTTTAAAAAATACAACACATAAAAGAAAATATTTAATGAATTTATATTAGTAACTGTAATATTAGGTATTTGATCTGAATTTTCCGATAATATAATATTTTAGCATGTGCTTGCAGACATTGTACCAAACAGTTCTGAAAACACATTTCAGTAGTATGTATAGGGTGTCCCAAAATTAACGAACGAAATTAAATTCAATGAGCTCTCTTCGCTGTGCATGATAATTAGGCTTCAGTTGTTCCGTTAATTGAATTTTGTAAGCATGGAGACACAGATATTTTATGAGTATACGCTGTAAAGAGCTTCTTGAAATTTTCAATTCTTGTCCACGACGCTGAATTGATGTTCCGGGATTTTCACCAACACTCTCACGCACTGCTTCGATATTGACATTTGAACGACTTGTTTTTTGACGACCAGTGTGTTTAGCGTCTTTAACTGATCCAGTCTCTCTGAATTTTTCAAATAATCTTATCACAGTTGACGAACTTAAAACACTATTCCGACCATATTTTGTATTAAATTTTCGAATTGCGACCGCCAAACTTTCATTATTTTTGAGATATTGTGTAACGCTCTATTTTTACTAACCCCAAACTCTCAGCTGTCAAGTTTTTTTTTTTCAGGTTTGGCAACATTTACTGCACAAATGACGGCAAATTAAAATCCTGTGTTAATTTTAAAACAATGCTTTTATTTCAGTGTATGTACATATTCACTGAAAACACGTTGTTTTAAATTAATAAATAAGAAAAATCTAATAAAATGTTAGTTCAGATTATGCACAACATTCTAATAGCTGTATGTGTAACAATGATATTTATTATTAGATTTGTTTGGATTAAGCTGTTCAGCTGTGAGCCTAATCCTAAATGATTGAGGATGAAGAGAAAGAAAAAGATTCCGGCTAATCTTGTATGACAAATATATGTCATGTGGATTTAATTATAGTGATTTATTTTCACTTTTAGTTATACAGGATGAAGCAAAAAAATCCTATCAATTTAATATTGATGTATCGTAACATATTTTGTATTTAACCTGCATGTTTTATCAGTGAAAGGTATGCCCTTGTTTCAAATGCCCCATTACACTATGAATTACATAACATACGTGTTTATATATATGCTAGTAAATGTTCGTAATGGAGTTTATATATTAGGTTTATAATATACACAAACATCACGTGACGGGACATGTATTCGGAGGCTCTCACGTATACAAGGGCTTTGGGTAGGCTCTGGCGTCATCTGCGGTTTGTGTGATAGACGATCGAGCGTGAATTTCAGCCAATTTGCATACATTCGGATGGGCACTTTGATGATGAAGAACCAAAAGGACGAAAACCAAGTTGGCTGCCTGAGCGCGCCAAGACATCCTCCACCGAACGAAACCGATAAAACGGGAATATTCTTCTTAACGTGATTCACACGTGTATCTGGAGATGCGTGAGAGTATACATCGGTTTTGAACATTATTCGGCAAACATTTACAAATTATATAAACATTTTTAATAATTTATTTTAATATATGTGTAGGGAATGGTAGCTATACAGCAATGCAAAGAAAAAACCCATTCATATTAATAAAATAAATATTTTCACAGAAATAATAAGATTAAATTCTATACAATAATGGCTAGACCTCAATGCGTCCATCCACTGAGAGAATCTGGATGAGAGCAAATCAATACTATCCGATAGATGGTTAAAAAGTCAGATAGCTGTGCTTATAGGAAAGTTATTCAATACTCCTGTTTATATTAATATAAATATCCCTGTTTATTTAAACATACATTTTGAAGATGAAAATCAAATCATCAAAAACAGTAACTGTATTGCAATATATTTGCTACTCTATTCTCAGTTGACAACGACACGTTACTTGCCGTTATTTTTTCCCGTTTGAAGCACTCAAAAAATAAAATTTTTAAAATGCTTCAGTTGTCAGTTATTTATTTTAAATTTTCTCTAATTATTGAGTCAATAAACTGCTTTCTTATTTTACAAGGCTAAACATACGTGTAAAGTATTATTTATTTTTTTAAATAAATGAAACGCTAAGCTTAGTGTCTGTTGCGTTCGGAGGAACTCTGTTCAACCAAATCAGTAGCGATCAATCCCCAAACTCGTTCAAAGTTAACCGCTTAAACGGCTTCAAATCGTTTAAGCGGGGCAAATGTCCGGCTCATCAGAGCAATTGTATACATTTTAAAGCGCCCGATTTACGATAAAACTGATATAGTTAGTTAATATATTGACACCGTCAAGTTGATCTAAGACCATTGCTCAGAACCTTGCCTTGCTGGTGCTTAATGTTCATATCTTGCACTCGTTTGCTAGAACCAGTTTCACATTACATTTTTAATTTATTTAAATCTTCATATATATTTATGTATATATATATATAAAAATTGGTCAACTCTGACAATGTGAATACTGTAGATTTGTAAATCATTTTGATATAAATCTCTTTTTATTAATGGTATATTTTATTGTATTGATTTAATATCACATTTCTAAGGCCTGGAATTATTTACAGCTGCTGACCTGGAACTACCAAGTATGAAAATAGCATCGGCACTCGACATATACCAGTAATTGCACTCACTTTTTTCCCGCTAGTTATTTTCGAATATTGGGTGACCTATTCGAGAGCCATGTTGAAAAGAAGCCACGCAAGAGTAGTGCCTTGTTGTTATAGAAATCACCCGAGATTTCTCTATATGTATGTATATATAATTGTATACGAACGCGGAATATTATTTTTAATGTTAATTTATAACTATTATATATAAATATTAGGCCATTAATTTGTTAACAAGTAATAATATTAAACAGTCTGTTAATTTACTTGGAAGTATGGATAAATAAATTCGATTCGATTCGGTCGATTTGTTCAGCATCGGTGTGGGAAGGAAAAAGTCACACAAGCCGAGAGTTAGTTCAGTGAAATTGGATTTATGGCACGTGTGTAAGGAACGTTTTCAATTAAATTGAGCACTTTAAAAGAGGATATGTCAGCAATGCAATTTAGAAGTCGACCGCAGAGAGAGAGTTTGCGCGCAACTGGCAGCGCTCCACGTCGGCGCTTCTGAATTATGACGACCCCCTCTGACACGAACCTCCTCCGACTCCGGCTGGATATTGCCCTGGAGATATTTCAAATCTCCATCATTTTCACCTGGACCTCTACGCTACGTGACGGCTGGCCACTCGCAAAATTGCCGGACCCATGGATTTAGAGGTCCGGTCCGTATCCAATCGCCGCACTTTTGACCCAACCCGCACTTTATGAATATGATAAAAAGGAAGTGGCCGAAAGGTGTAAATTTTTGCACGTACAAGGGCTGATCGATTAGGAATTTTGCAATATCTTACCCGCAGATATATAATATATTGATCGACGGATTAGTATTAATACTATAAGTTCATTTGAGATTAGGAGATTGGTTGTAAAAGCACTTTACGGGTGGAATGACAAAATGGTATATAAAAACAATCATGAATAGAGTATCTAAGCAACATATACTTGTGTATAAATTGGCATCTCTTTTTGCCAAAAATCTCACAGTTTGAAATATTAGATAATCAACTTATTATTATAAAATAAATTGTATGTGGATAAACGGCTCTATGACAAAAGAAAATTCTATTTTCTATTTGTTTGTACATATACATATATGCGTTGCAATGTTTTTTATTGCGCTGTTTTGTTCCTGCACTACTTAGTCAGCACTGTTTTGTCGGCCTAATTTTGTCCTGCGCCGCTATGATAAGACACCCTATTTAAATAACATCATAACTCAAAAACATTACTGTTTAGCATTAACAAAAAAATAACAATTTACACATCATTTTTATTAAAAATGGTTCCTTTAGAACAGTGATCCTCAGCGGGCCTCAAAGCATATTTTTAGACCCATCGCTAGCCGTAGTGCGACTAGGGGGCTAAAAAATCAGTTGATTAATCCCGACTTGGAAGCCTAATAGATAAAGTTATCCGAACACGGGTGAATTGAGTCTAAGCATTTTTTGTAAAAATCTACTTTGAAAAGAAATGTAATTTTTTACAGGGTTTAATCAGGGTATAGTTTTTTTATTTTAAATTCGGCGTGTCTCAAAGACATAATTCACATAAGTAAGAGGTTGGTTGATAACGTATTTAATTTTATGATTGCTTTTTCAGTATACAAGCAAAATGTATATAGGATCTATTACCCATAATATCTTAATACGATTTAATTCAGAGGTATCCAATAATGATAACCTTACGTTAAGTATTTAATTATTATAGCAATGGCTTAAATTACAGCTGTAATTTTTTTGCATACTAATAATTAATGACTTAGAAATTACAACAAACATTTTTTTCACTAAGCCAGGGGTGTACATACTTTTCAATCTTCTGGGTCGCTTGTCCTGGAAAGTAAATTATTTCTGCTACACTTTTCAGACATTCATTGTCAGTAAACAGATTTAATTGGCTTAGAAATTAAATTTGCTCTCACATAACTTACCTTTACTAATGAATAAAACATTTTTTTTTTAAATAGTTGTTAAAACGTAATATTTTTCCTTATTTTTAATGTACGACATTGCAGCTTATTAAATGTTGAAAATAAATTAAAAATTATGTTTAATTACATTGCAAAAATTGCTTGATTTTTACAACAAAAATATCGATTAGTCTTTTTTATATAACGCGCTTTTGTTGGATTTTCATTTCACTAGTTTTATTAAAAATTATTGAAAACTTTTGAAATCTTAATATTAATTTATATTTTAATAATATTGATATACGAGCCGCGGATTGGACCTCCTGATATGAATTAATTTAAAAAATAATATCAGTGACGATAGTGTTTGAGATTTAAGAGCAACGATATTGCAACGAATTATGTGATATTTAAATTATACACAATTAAATATCTACCGCGTTCTAAGTTAGTGTGCGTAACACATATACACAAATTGGAAAGCTTGGAAGGCTCTGCTCTATATTGTCGTTTTCATGTTCTTTTCAGTAAAAAAATACTAGACTTGAATTCATTTCAAGGATTTATTTATTATTTTTTAAATTGTCAGGAGCGCTAGTTATGTTTGCAAAACCACTTTTACAAACTTATTTTTTACATAGAAGTTACTATAAAATGCTTAACTATGATTCGTAATTAGGAATTAAAATGTACATATATAATTGACTTTATATAAATATCAGAACAACAAATAAGTACATTTTTAACTTAGCAGCAATTATCAAAGATGAGTTAAATGTAAAGTGAAAGTTATTATTGAGCTGAAACTGAAAATATTAATCTTTAAGAACAACAATGTGATGTTTTTATTCAGCAGATAGTTTTCATGCATTTGTTTTTTTCTATATAAAACTCCTTTCTCTAAAACTTTTCGTTTTTTCACCCACACCTACTATGAACTTTCAAGTGACAATATTTAGTTAAAAACTGTTTCTATGCATTAACAATGTGAAGAGCTGTCATGTTAATCTTCTTTTTCCCCTTTGATTCGTTTTCAGTTTGTCGCTTAAAATGTAGATGTGCGAAACCACCCTGATCCACATTAGAATGATAAATCCTGTATCAAAAACTTCAGATCAGTCACCGTTCTTTCGGCACCTGCTAAAATTGTTTGATATAATTTTTCACAGATAAATTCGCAATCACTGTCGTCAATCGCAAGTAAATTAACAACACGGGTTTCGTCCGCGTCGTTCCACGGTCACTAACCACTTGTGCTTTTCGAAGGCGGTGACAAAATCTCTTGATTGTAGAATTCAGGTCAATGTAGTCTATACCAGATTCAAAAAAGCATTCTACAAAATTTGTCATCAGCTAGTTCTTTGAAAGTTAAAGTAAAGTTAAAGTTCTTAGATTTTTTTTCAGGTTATTTAAGTCGCCGCCGTCAATGATTGAGCTATGGCAATCATCGCTCTGATGAGTATTTCGCTCATTTTCTAGTACAACAGGGTTCTAATCTAGGTCCTTTGCTCTTTTTGCATTTTATTAACGACATACATTTTCCAATTAATAACTCGGTATATTTATTTTAAGGTGATGACCTGAAAGTGTTTCAGAGTATTCGCACAAATTCAGATTCACTCTTTTTAAATAGATCTGAAGCCGCTGTGGAGGTGGTTATTAGACAATCGACTACCGTTTAACATAGCCAAGTGTCACGTTGTCACATTTTCCAGCTTCTTTTTAACAATTTAGGCGGAGGTGTTTTAAGTAGAAATACTTTCGTCGCTGATTTGGGGGTCTTATGCACATCACGTGTCACTTCAATAATTTATTGACGATTCGTGTTCTGTACGATACGCTAATTCGTTGCGTCCTCGAATACGGCTCCACTGTCTGTGATCCGAGTGAAGTGAAGTACTCCTTGTTGTTAAAAATAATTCAAATAAAATTTCTGAAATACCTCTACAAGAGGGAGTACAAAGCGTATACTTAATGAAACACTTCTTAAAGTTGCGGTGTCGCTGTTTGTTGACTTTCGGCTGCACGCTTTAGAATGTCCTATATGTTATTCTTGTCCTGTCAGGACGTCAGAACTTGAGAACGCTTTTCTTGCACGAGCCATTCAGCTTATCAACGAGCTTGCTAAGCACAATAGCTATGGGAAGCTGGAGAAAAATATGTGGGATGGTGCTCGATCATTTTTGGTGTGTGCCATTACTGTTTTTTGATTATGTCTTTAAATGTTAAATTGTAAAATTGCTGTTTATATTATGTATATCATGACACATTATTTAAAACCGAATACAATCCCTAGAGACATATTTTATAATTATTTTAATTATTTAATAAATTTATATTTTCTGAGATTTTGTGTAATTAGTATTGATTTATTTGCCTGTGGGTATTAGCAATTTTAACATTCATAAATATGTATTTTTTCATTAGTAGCGCATAAACAAAACCGAGCCAAAAGCAAATTATCACATTTTGTTACCCGGAAAGTTAGGGATGATAATACATTTTTTATCATTGAAGCGCGAGCGTATTAACTTGCTCGGCGCATTTTGCGCAAAAGTTTGCACAGCGCCGACGGTAATAATCTTTAGGGGCGAAAGTTTAAATTGCGCATAATAACAAGACGCAATTATGAAAGTGGCGCTCAATTTCTAACATTGTGTCACAAATGCGGCTTTCCTTACATTGGGTATAGCAAACACGCGGCTCTTTTAACAGATTTAAAAAAAAATGCCCGTTATTTTTGTTACAAATATAATTTTTGGCCGTTTGTTTTGTTCAAAAATTTTTTTTAATTTTTAAAAAAAAAAATTTTTTTGAAAATTTAAATTTTTATCGTTTTTTTTTGTTTAAAATTTTGAACCAACTAAAATTTTTAATCAATTTTTTTTTTTTTTTTTTTTTTTTTTAATTTAAAAAAGTAGTATTTTGCCAATGAAACGCAGAAGTAAAAACAGTTGAGCTAGCAGCTCATTTTTATCCATATAATAACACTATATGTAATTGTTTATACAGTATACATATGTATTAAAACTTAGCGATTCCTTCAAATTTTAAAAATGTAATGAGTTTGTTCCATTGTAAATAAATATATATTCGATAAATATATATAAACATAATATTTCGTTTTTTCAAATATTTTTTGCTTTCAAATTATTTTCAAAAATATTTTATCATATTTATTTTATATGATTATAATAATATAATTTAATATACTTATATATCACTTTACAGCTGACTGAATAAACAACAAGATTTATATAATAACCCAATAGAATGAAAACACATTTCCAACCTCAAACCTAATCGAATTGTGAACCCGATGCGATCGTGCATGACAATACGAAACACTTCACATATTGGAAACTCAATTCTATGAAATATAGTTTAAAAGTAATTCATTTTTAACGTTTTAAATTTTATATTAAAACAATATCCAGATCCATTATAATTTATTGAAAAAACCTGCAATAAATCCTTAAACAACTATGTTTTATTTTCTTTTTAGAATGCTGCCTCCTAAGAGACAATCACTGACATGCAGTGAGCATACTTGGGTATGAATTCATTATAACGAAATCAAGCTTCATTCCATACAAAACATCAATCAATAGCCGTAAATTCTGCGAATCGCCCACCATAAATATCTAATGATAATTCTATGTTACGAGTGAAAATTCCAAGAATTTCGAGTCGATCGTTTTCAACGTATAGTCTGCATTTGCCTTTTTTGTACATATATATGTATATGTATATTTATATATACATATATACACACACATTTTTTAATACTACTTCAATTAGGATCAATAGTAATTGAAACGCTTTATTTATCTCGCAAACAAAAAAGGTGGTTCATTGTTTCTTTATTGTGGTCATAAGTCCCTTTGTAAGCCTTTTCTACAAAATCCGAATGGGTAAATCAAACCGCGTATAATTAAATAAGTTATTATTTGTCTAGACATTTATATTACTCACTAGTAACTAGAACTTCTGTCTCAAACACTCGGAACGCTGATATATTTAATACTATTTTTTTTTTAAAATGCCTATTAACAAAAATGGTATTTTAATATTTCCAAATGCTTTCAATTAAGTTGCAAAAAAAATCTAGGAGCATTTGCTTCTATTCGTAACGAGTTTTTGTATAATTTCTGTAGTTAATAATTATTTTTGGAATAAAATTTTTTTGTATGTGTAAACTGCTGTTGTAGTTGTCAGCTGTTATAATATATAGTTTATCAGTTACAGTAAATACTAAATAATTTTTGAATTACCCTTAGTTGTAAAAAATTAAATTAAAACATGTAGTCTTGTGCTACTTATATTTAGTTATAATATATCAAAATTTACCAACCTCTAGGTACAATATTTTTCGAAAAATATATTTTTTTATATTAAGTTTTAACCCTATTTATACCTTTCAAACAAATTTGACAAAAGGTCAATTATTGTATTTTATTTTAAATGAACGTCTTAAATTATTTATTGGTACCCAATAATTGCCATAAAAATTAAATATCATATATTGCAAAGAACATTATTTAGTGATTGTAATTAAATTGCCAAAAAACTTTTTATTGAAAAACTTAACGAATATGCTTTTTAATAAAGAAACGTCCTAAGGGTAGACAATATATGAGGGTAAAAGCCCATGGAGAGTAGACCTTAAAGGCAAAGTACCTGGAGGGCAGATTCCTCGATAGCGAAGCACCCAAAGAGCAAATTCCCTTAGGGCGGATTCCCTGGTAGCGAATTATTAATAAATTTTAAATTGAATTATCTATTTCGCCCCCTCCTACTTTCCCTCTCCGTTATTTTCATTTAATGCGCACTAAATATATACAGTAAATCTTCGTTAAATCTAGAAATTCAAAAATCAAGAATAGACTTCTAATATTAAACTATCTATTAAACAAATAAAATTCTCAATAACTCTTATTTATTCCAGCGTGATAAACGGTAACTAATACCTGAAAGACCTTGGTTCGAATCTCATATAGACTCTGATGTTTTTTAATTTCTATCATATCTGTAAGATCGAAATTAGTGATTATTATATATTATTAATTTCAATCGATTATCACAAATTAGGTTTTTCTAGATTTTCATATTCTCACGGATGACGAATAATTAAATTAAATAGTGCAATCTATTGAGTGTAAGCTATGATAATAGTTTATAATAAATAATATAGATCGTAATCAGATGTCTCACTACTTATTTAATAGTTGTTAATGCCTTTACCTGTCTGTCTTTAATGTATGTCATGTTGCAACGGAATATGTACAATAAATAAATAAATGCCTCGGTAATTTTATTTACCACTACATATTAGTCAATAATTCTTTACTCATAATTACTACCAAAAATAATAATCTGTCAGTTGCTATAATTGCGTATTCCTAAAATTAAAATTTCATCGTAGTTATTTACAAAAAACTACTTGTAAAATTAGCAGCAGCAATACAAAAAAATATGGTTAATATCTATGAGCTATTTTTGTGAGCTTTTTTTATATCAAACCCAATGTTTCCAGCAATATATTACTATTATATGCTACATACTTTAGTCTTTTATATATGATATTTGCATTCGTGTCAAAAGTGTGGCGACATTTTATTAATGAATTTTTCTATACATAGATGTTGCTAAATTGACTTTATTGGTTTAATTTATAATTGAATCAAACCTTTCTGACAAAAATATGTAAACAGCGGTCAGGTCGTTCAACAAATAACTTGAAAAGAATCCGGTGATTTTTATGGCGATTATGTATAAATCACTGGCGGTTGGAAGTGTACTCTAAGCAAAGTGGGATTGCCATTACATAAATACCCGATGAGTTTATTGCGGTGGGGTTAAATCTACCGGAATACATAAATTTTTATTTACGACCGCCATCATATCAATTTGTATACATACATAATAAAATTATAAAACTTTTGTATCGACGTGCGTATATATTCATGTATAGTTTGTATATGTATCGCCTATATACTATATAACTATAAATCCAATCAAGCATAGTGGCGTTTCTTAGTTTCGTCAATCCGGCTCACATTAAGCTTCTTATTTGACCTTTTCGGTCTTCTGTTTAATTGTGCGCAAAGTATTCGGTATCAATAAAAGAATATAGATTTTTTATTCCGCCTTACCCATGATTTTCAACCTTTTTAATCAATAGTTAATAAAATAGTTCATATAATTAATTCATAACATAAGATATTTTGCATTTTATTCCTTTTAATAAGAATAAAACATGACATCAAAAATCAGAATATTTTGATTCGATATGACTCGTTTTGATTATAAATATTTACTAATAGAACTTTACAAAATTAAAATCGATCACGTCAAACAAAGGCCTGCTTTAAAAGTACAAGTATAATTTATATGCAAATTATTCTTACCCCCGAAATCTGATTAAAATTTATTTTTAGATGAAAATTTCAATTAACAAGCAAATTCTTAGTCTATAATCTACAAGATTAACAAAAAAAATACCGGACCATTATTTTAATGCTAATATAACTAAATCCTTGAGTAGCCATACTTATGAATTTAAAATATCTACCATGCGTATTTCAAAGCTGTTATAATAGAAAATTGCATAACAGTATTAAAATAAATTTTCACCGAAATTGAGTCAAATAAAACAAATCAGTTTTTTATCTAATATTTATACTATACATATTATTAAAATATATAGTCAGTTATTCCCGGTAGGAAATTGAAAATATACTATTATTTATTTATGAATTGAACAAGTTAATAAAAGGTGTCATTTGAACTTCCGTTAGCATATCATATAATATTATTGATTTTACAATCACTAATGATTTATTTTTATATATGATATATTTATTTTTATTTTTATATATGATATATTACTTTGCACGCACTCTTTTCTCATATGATTCGTTCGGATAATTTTAACTGAAAAAAAATTATGAGTGATATAGGAATATATTTTATTGCAATAATTTGGCTAGTGGTGCTCTGGCCTCTGGTATAAAAACTTTGGAGGCGCGGTCAAAAAAATAAATGATTTGCCGACCGCATTTTTGAGAATGTTTTTTTTCGACAATGTAATGAATGAATGAATGGAAATGAAGAAGTAAATGCGACAAAAATACTTTTGTACTGAGTCATCTTATTGATTTTTATTGTTACTCGTACATAAAACCATAAAGGATCAAAGTATAAAGTATTTTTAGAAGTACCTAAATGTAAGGAAGATTGTTTAAACGCTTCTTATTGATTGAAACACAAAATATTTATAAATAGGCAGACAGATAATTGGTCATATATGTAAGCAACCAAAGTCTAAACTTAACCTGTGTGTTTATTATATTAAAAAAAACAAGAAGACGAAAATAATTACTACATCTGTATTCAATATATTTAAAGAAAATGTTCCGACTCTTGAATCCTTGGATATTTTCGCAAAATTCTCAAGCATATAATTCAAAAATATATTACATCATAAACTTAGCAACAAAGCATTTAGTTTATCTGTAAATGAATGGACATTTTTTCAAATAAGCCGACTAAACAACATTTAAAGATACTAAACATGACAATGTAGTGTTAGCTGCAATTTAATTTTTATGTAATAAAAACAATTCAAAATCAAACAAAAATATTTCAATAAAACATAATTATACCTGATGGATGTAAACATTGTAAACATTAAAAGGAATAATGACAGAATTAAAATATTTAATATATCGAAACAATAATTGCCAAGGTATTCGAATGCTTTGATTTTGCTAATCGGTAAACATTATGAAACATGCGAGCGGTACCCAAATTATTTTTTCGTTTTTTTTTTCATTAACAATTAATTAAAATAATAATAATAATGACAATAACAGTAATACCGGTATTGCCTGTTTTTATCTCGATGATAACGGTATTCTGGGAATTCCTACATATGACGAGTTCATTTGCTAAATTGATTAATTCTTAAAACAAAAAATGGATTATTTGATAAAATAATATATAACCTAATTTTTTACCATTATATTTTGCTATAATGGTATTATATAATGACAGTTAAAGATATGTATATAAGCAATATTATAGTTTGGAACAGAAATTCTGAAAAAAAAGTTAATTTATTAATGTAGTCAGTAAACGTCTTATTAAAAAAGCAATGGAAATAAAAATCTAATACCTAACCGCAAATTGTATCTTACATTAATTTATGGAAATTCCATCCAAACAATTATACATCTCAAGGAATATAATTATTTTTATAGTTAATTTACAATACAATATGCTTAAAGTATTATTTAAATGATAAAACTTAGGTGAATATTATATTTTGAGTACATGATAATAAAATGTCTTTGAAAATAATTCGTAAAGTTACTCAAACGAGAACTTTTAAATGTTATAACCGTTTTATTTTGAATCATGGACTTGTGCCGGTCCATGGACCACACTTTGGGTAACACTGGTATAAATTACGATGTCATTAAAAGTCCTGCACGAATAATTTTTTTCCCCATATATTAAAAAATGCAGTGATGAATTGTTGACGAGCAATTTTACTGATCTATAATAACATCTGCAAAAGGATATATAATCAAATCAAATATGTGTACATCATATAATAACTATAACGCTTTGTGTTTGTTTACCTATTATATTATTCAAGCACATGTGGAAACTGTTATCTCCTATGTAGTAAATTGATCTTCTCTCATTTCCTAATCCAATTATGCTATAATACCTACTTCTGTATTCCAATTTGTAATCGTACAATATCAAAACATATAGATCATTAATGAGCCCGTTTGTGTTTCAGTATCCAGTATCGACAATGATGGCAGCATCCAACAACAGCTCAACAGTCAGCTACACATCAGTGTCACAGCACGAGCTGTGCAGCATGTGACGTCACGCTCATCCGGTTCAGACGTCCTGTCGTGGCAAAAAGACAAGTCGGCAAATGAAAATATCGTGATCCCACGAACAGTGCGAGTTTCACCCGTCGTCGTCTAAATCTTCCATAAAGACAATAACCGAGGAGACGATCCTCAGCACCGACGAGTACTACGACGACGGCGGAGAATGCGGAACCGCCTCCGACAAAAGCCAAGACGGCTCGTTTCATCCGGGCGCTTGTGGCAAATTCGCAAACACCAAAAAGCGAGTGAGATATCAGACTTCATCTGACGTTATTCTGTGACATGATATATAGTAAACGGTTTTCCTCTCTCTGAAACACAAAAGTTAGTGGTTCACATATACACCTCATGTTCAAAATACCTTCTGTGATAGTAAGCTCATATTTCATACCTTCTAATAAAATAAATAATAATGTATATATGTATTTAAAAATGATATAATATAGATAATTATAAAGGCTAGGCATGAATATTGCTACAAAAACATAATTTTAAAAAAAATGTTGAACATACAAAGTAATTGTTTTTAAATGTACGAATTTTATTATTCTTATCATAAAATAACCAAGTCGTTCATTATCATTGTTATTGTGGTCAGGTTCCGTGATTTATTTTTTAATCTATTCTCACAATAATTAGTGATACGTGTTATTTTTCAATCAACAGAACTAATGACCTAGATTAGTGGTTGGCAAACTGCGGCTCATGCGCCGTTTCTGGCTCATGGAGGTACGCGCATGCGATTATTCAATAACAATGAATGTGAAAATACAACTTTACTTTACAACATACCATAAGTTCTTATTCCTTTGGTTGTTATGAACCTAAATATAATCTTTTCCTACACAATCAATTCTACTAATACTTCACTTAGTTTGACCCCTAACTGCTCGGTCCATGTGATTATGAGGACAATTAGGCGAGCCTCGAAAGGTTTGGATCAGTGACTGTTATGGTTCGAACTGCATTCGTCACAATTTGCAGTATTTTAATAATATCATAGAGTAAGATCTACAACCAAATTATATTTAGTATATTAGATACAATTAATGATAACTTTAATATATTATGATTTGAGATTTATTGCTACGCAGCTAAATAAATTTATTTTATTTTAAATTATAATAATTATTAATAAATACTATATCACAAAACTCTATCCAATCGATTACACATCCATTATCTTAAGAAAATGATAATTTATTGGTGAAACATCACGAAAATTTGCGATACGCGGCCAAACGTACCAAACCTTTTTTTAAACACTAAAATTTCAATTCATAATAAAACTTATTAAATCGCAGTACTTTCTTTCGTTGAAAATGCTCCATATTAAATTTCATTTTTATTACCGCTAGCATTATAGTGTCGATAAAAATAATATGTGAGTAAATCAACAAATCACTCCCGAGGGCAACGAAATCTAAGTCAATGATGTCGTATAAATATTTATATATTTTAGGCGGTCGATCCCGACCGCCATGCTATTTGGTATTTGATCTCCTTTCTTAACCTTAACAATCATACTTACATCTTGGTCTTAACAGTCAATTTAGTGGCTAATCTTAATACTACATAACACTCCATATTAAATCTACATTCATTACCAAAAATTGATGATTATATTCTACAAATATGAAAAACTGGAAAAATATGTTTAGTAGATTATTATTAAATTGAGATTTTTAAAGACGATAAATTATCATTGGTTTTATTTTTAGTTAATATCTTAAATTTGAAATTCACCTTTTGCAAAAATTAACTTAATTAATTTAAAGTAGGAAACCAAATATTTTGTTTGACTTGAATAGATGAATATTATAAAATAGTTTGCAAGTAAATATAAAATAAAATAAAACCTAACATTTTTAAAACATTATTCGTGCCGCAAACAACATTCATGCCGCCAAAGCTCACCTCACGGGTGTTTTTGCTGCTTCAATAAACAGATATTTATAGTTAACATCATTAATTAAATAAATGTGTATTATTTTATATTTAATCATAAAAATCTCAATACTTACTAGAAACTGCAAACTGTAATACACTGTGTGCTCGCCAAACGAGAGTTGTTGCTCATTAAACATATTTTATTATTTATAGTTCCAAACGATTTATTAATTCAAGATTTTGGAACCCAAGTGAAAAAGTAAATTAATAAATCTACTATGAGGTAAATTACTTCGTCTCTACGGTGCTCAAAATTAAATTTGATATATAAACAATAGTTCTTGTTAAAACATGTTCCAAAAATCAAATGCTATAATTCAACAAGATTTATCTTCGTTCGCCAGAAACAGATAATACATTTGATTAAAAAAAATACAAGGGCCGTCATAGAAAATTGACGCCTAGTGGCAAAAATAAATAATATACATTTTTAACACAATATGTATTTCATATAAAATGTCATAGAACAGAGTAATAGATGAAATATCATACAATATACTACATACTGATTATTATATTCCTATTAACATAGATTTACAAAATACGGTATTATGTACTTCCAACGAACAGATTAAAATTATATTACATCAAACTGTCGCAAAGCAACCCTAAGATTTTGAAACAGATCCTTAAGATCGGTTCTTAATATGACTCAAAATTTAAATGGGATCTTGTGTTACTCTCTTCTCACTATAAGTGATTCAACGTGTAACAATTGGCCGAACAATACTTTCATGTGTTCTTATAGTCTCTTTCTCAAGAAGAAATTCTGTTGCATATTTGGTCCTTAAAATCGACAGATCTTACTGCTCTTGACTATTAATAAATACAGAGACATTGTAAGCAATAAGTGTACCTATATATTTTAAAGTAATGCAATAAATACTAACCTAACATCCATTAACTACTAACACCATTCTTAAGCAATACTCTACCTTAAGACCACGTTAACAATGCTTTTGATTAGATGAAAGGCTTTCATTTAAAAATGTGTATAGCACATCTAAAGCAATTATTTTTATGTTAAAAATATTACAATTCTTGAATTAAAAAAAAATATGTGTGTAGCAATATTCATGCCTTATCCTTTACATATGTGTGTACATTATATATTCCAAATCGTAATAATCATCGAGTATCGATTATTTATTAAGCTAATTCTCATTAAGACATATAAATTGTTTTTATATGCAATAAACATTATATTTTCGTACGTCGGGTATATTTAACAATATTTTTCTACTTCCTCTTGTAACTTTTTCATCTGTAAATCTTACTAATAAACTTATATTCATATCTTGATGATAGAAATAACATAGTTGATAAATTATTGATGTTTTATTGCTCAAAGCACTCACTGTGATTGAAAGCAATATTTTGGTTGATTTCATATGGAATATAATTTCATATAACTTAAGTATGTATAATATAAACGACATAAATATGTTTTTATCATATTATGTTCAATAGAGCACTTAAGAGCAACTTTATTAAAATTGTAAAATTAATAAATGGGAATGGAAAACGCTTTGACTGTACATAAAAAAAAGATTTTGTTAATAGAAATTATTATGAATACTTCATTTATAATATATTATAATGTATGTTTTATATTTATATTTTTTTCAATGTATTATATATAATTTTGTAATTTTTAGCATTTTGTTATTATTAAAAATATAATAGTCATATGAACGCCTCTATTGACTGATAAGACTATAAATTTTACAATAGTTTAATAGACATACTTACATGTGTATAACGGTTCAAGTCTATTAAATCGTGTATTGAATTATAATATATCACTAATTGTAATAGATAATAATACGTAAAATATTTATATAAACAGTTGTAAATAAATAAGTACACCAATGACAATACTTTTCTTAACATTTACTATTTATCGCTATACTTTAATTTATTAAATTGTTTTTATTGATTAAATGGCATTTATTATATTGTTAGAGGTTGTTTTATATTGTATGTACTTATTTAGCTTATTGCAATATTGCTATGAAATATATATTTTTTTTATTTTCAGTTTAATATGATATTTATTGCAATATTATAAATGAAGTTGTAAATTTTAATTTTATGTATTATTATTATAGTATAATATTATCGTTATAAATTGTACAAAAAAAACTGTATATGATAGGACTGTATATTATGTAATAATTGTTTAAAAATACAAATATTAGTGAAAGAAAATTCTAATTTTATTACATAATTTGATAATTTATGTTCAGATAATACACATTTATTTTATTTAGGTCCTTTAATGCCATTTTTTCCTTTCCCAAATGGAGTTTTACCATTCGTTACAAGGTAATAATTGCCTCTCAAACTAAAAATAAATATTTAATTTATAATTATTAATTGCAGCAATTATTTAGCCTAAAGATAAGATAATTTGGATTACATGTAAAAGTACATTATGATTTCCAATTATTTTTAATATAAGGTCTCGTTTTTAAATTGTATTTAGTATAATACATACTAAATTTATTTATGTATTAGAAATCACTACAAAATTGTTATATTTTTTGTTGTAAGTTTTTTTTTTAATTATCTTAACGTATAGTTTAGCGCAGGGGTCGGCGAACCGGTGTAAATTACCCCAAAATGGGGTAAAAATTAAATTCTTGGGAGTAATGAGGATTCAATGGCCATAAATAAAATTACATAAAAAGTTAAAGGAAATTGTTTAGAATCACTAAACAAGTCTATAGAGAAACAGACCCGTATATTGTGAGCAATAATCCGCCTTGAGTTAGAAAATGGCGGTGTGAAAAGTTAAATTTGCCCTTCAGATGACATCAACTAGAAAAATAATATACCAGGAAGAGTTCCTCAATTATGGGTTTACAAAAATAGAAGACAAAGGAATAATGAAACCATAGTGTGTTGTTTACTTGAAAGTAATGACTGCAGTCAATTGAAGAAACACTAAGATAATTTTCACCCACATCTGTCTTTAAAATCGCAGAAATACTTTGTAAATATGGAAATGTCTGTCAAAAGGCAAAGACCTGACGGCAACTTAATATTAAATAATAATAAATTCGATCAACATGCTACATCAAAGGTAATGTTTTGAAGTGGCCTGGTTGATTGCTTAAAACAAGAAACCATATACTATTGACGAGGAATTAGTTTAAGCAGCAGCTTTGAAAATGGTAAAGATTATGTGTTGTCAGAAAGAAATCATGACACAAAATTCAGCGCCCTTGTCTACAAAAGTTGTAAATGAAAGAATTTAATAAATATTTTGCTATTCAGCTTGATGAGACTACGGATGACAGTAGTAATTCATAGCATCACCAGGCACTACTTGTGAAACATTTGGAACATGCACTGAAAGTCGTTATGCATGATGCTGTCAAGGTTGTCAAGGTTTTCAAAGAACATGCAACAAATAAATTTTACATTTAAAATTTAAATGTAAAATTTCTGATGAAGCAAACAAGCCTCAAGGTTTGGTAGACACGCTAGAAAACTAATAAATTTTTAAATCAACATTCACATTTGAATCAATTTATATTATCTTTGTGGCAGAAAAAATATAAAATTAATAATGTTAAAAACACACTCTTTAGTGGCACCATATCCCATATTAGCAACAGCTTTTTGATCACAACGATTTTTCTTAAAATAGTCGTAATTACTGCACTTCATTGCTGGAAAACTATCTTGATTGAGTACAGACTCTGCGTAATACTCGCATGAACGTTGATGACTGCAAAACTCTACAAAAATATTTCTTCAACTTAACATTGTACACAATTTTTTTATATCAACTAACAAACCTTGCTTCATTGAATTCGCTCCAATAGTTTTTAAAATATCAACATTGGTACACCCAGGTTGCTGCCTGATGCCACCGTTAGGCCAAAAATCAACATGTGCAAAACTAACCGGTTGTCCGTACACTCCTGAATCAGTGTGAATAGTATCTACGAATTCTGCTTGAGATACACTCAATCTTCTGCTTAAAAAAGCTGGATAAAATGCAGGAAAAGCACAATCTAAGCCAGTTATTCTGAAATAAATAATACAATAATTATTCAATGAGATATAATTTGATGAGTCAAGTCAGATTTACCTCGGCAATGTTAAGCCATAAATTTGAGTTGTTCTTGCGACTGATGCGGCTACATGACAGCCAAGAGAATGACCGATGATGTGTAAGGTATGTTTTTTGAGTCCTTTTGCAATCGCTTCTAATAAATATATGGCTACTGCTCTACCGACCTAGTAAATTATATTTCCTATGATTCTTATAAATATAATATAAAAATGTACAACTTAAATACTATAGTTGATCACTTCATTTTAAATACAAAATTGGACTTATTAAAAGTTAACCACTTTGCAGGTTTCGAGTCGTCAGCTGAAGTTGATACGAAAATATTCTTTTGGACGAGTTGCTAGTACTTAATTGTGTAAAGCTGTGTTTAGAAACACTGACTCAATTTGCACATTGATAATATTTACAGTAAAATTTCCTATATACTGTGATCTGTACTCTACTATTCTTGCTAATTAAATTGAATAATCACTCAGTGCACAGTATTCTTGTCCATGCACGTCGCGTGAGATTGCTAAATAGTTCAACTCACTCTTTTGAGTATGTTCAAATAAGATTTCTCAGATATCCATATATTGGGTAATACAAAAAATATTTATTCTTATTTCTTACGAAATTCTTACAAGGTGTGCTGGAATGCGAATTTCAATGCTTCTTCAAGCTACTTAAAAGTATTTTACACAACTTACTGTCTTATTTTATATATTATTGTATATTATATAATACAATATTATTCTCACACGTCATAATTCATTGGACGGATTTTAAAAACTGTTTTTATCAATTACAATAATATTAAGGGTTTGATTAATACTTTTTAAATTTAATTATATATTATGAATAATCATTTAAAAATGGAAGACTGAAAATATTACCAACACAGGCTCTACTATTTATAAAGTGACTTAATATACTAATACTACCTTTTCTGTATTACTCGCTGCATTATTCAAATAGGCCTTATCTGACATGCTCGACCAATCAATCACAATCACGTTTGTATCTGACCTCGCTTTCAGGTATGCTCGAACTATTTTCTTGACGGTCCAAGAAGCAGGCGATTCTTCATACCCATGAACGTATATTACCGTTTTATTACGACTTTTAAATCCTTTATTATCATTATACATTTTGGCGAAATTAGATAAATTATATTTGATTGAATCGGTAACAGACTTTCTGTAAATATAAAAAGTATTTATAAATTAATTCTGATTTAATATATTAGTTACAAATAATAATTAATTACCCTTTATAATATATTATTTTAACATCAGTTATCACATTTTCTGTTTTTATAATATCTACATATATAAAAATAACAAATATATTATGCAATATTCATAGAACTTTACATATAGGTTTAATTTAATATTTTACCGAAATTAAATATAAAAATTATAATACTGATATATCGGAATACAAAACTCATCACTACATAATACGTTCTGAGCAAAACATACCAACTGACTAAAAAAACATAAAATATATTACACTTAATGACTTTATAATAACGGCTGTTTAACTGTTTTATTCCGGGGGAAATAGAGGTATCATTAAAAATAAATAAACTCAAAATTAAAAACACAGAAATTTGGATTCATAAATTTATTTGCCATATATACGTACACTTAATTATGATACAATAATAAGTGTATAACTAGATAGTTAACGAAATATATTATTAAAATATAAATTTAAAACAACACAGTTAAAATAATGATTTTTACTGTTCAATATATAATAAACGAGAGTCAGATTTACTCTTCTCTTTTATGATTCATCGTTGAATGCATCGTAACTATAACTAAGTAAATAAACGCAAATTTATAAATAATCAGTACATAATTATTGGAATTATAAATATAACATATAAGAAGATAGCATATATATGGAAACAATATTGTAAACGGTTACATATATGTATATAATTTATTTTATTTTTAAGAATTATATGCATTTTTTATGATACATAACGTACAGCAAAGTTATGGACACTCAATAAGAGAGAAAATTCAATATTATATTTGAAACAACACCTAGAGATATTTCATCTTAAGATTAAAGAGATAATAATCGAATGGCTTAAACAATGTAAAATTTCATCTTATTAGGTTTTACACTAATCACGGAATGTCGCTGAAACGTATAGTGTAAAAAATGTGTCGGTACAATGTACTGTGTAAATTTTTGTTTAGTAGTAAATCGTTAACAAGTTCTTTTTTTATTAAAAAGTATATCCTTTCTTTATGTTACAAAGAGGAAAAAATCGAAGACACAGTAGTGATTGAACAATATATTTTACAGAATATAGAATCCAATACGATGTCGTTATATATATAATATATATTTTTATATACTATAATAGTTTTAAACATTAAATATACTTAATGTTTTTTCAATGCATTATTATTACATCTAAAATGATGTGTGTTTATTTTATTAAAACTGAGGCCTTCGTTTTTTTTTAACAATCGACTAAATACCCAAATGACCACGTTGAATGAGCGATGCTGGCTCATTTTATTTATTCAAATGGCGATAACTGTATAATAATGAAAATATACTCTTCGCAATTTTACAACTATCAAATAATATTTATTAACAAATATCGTTAATGATAAAAACTGCCTAGCACTACTTATATGCATATAAATATATTGCTCTACAACAGATTTTTATATTTTTAATTTAATTTATTTTATTAAACGATAAGGAACATTTTTTAAAAATACGACAGTTGAGCTGCTGCAAAAATAAAATAAAAACACAAAACTTATATCAATCAAAAATTCACCCTATAATAAATAAATAGTTCAAGGATTATTTTCACATTGAAAATTGTGCGATTTCGACATATGTTTGTATTTTTATATTCAAAAACCAAATAATACCTTCCGATTAAAAATGACCACTTTATGCAATTATTTTAAAAAATCAGAAAATATCATTCGGCCAATCACACATATTACACGAATCATCTTTGGATTAGTTAACGATATAGTGGGGGTAGAAAGGATTACTAAATATAAGTTATTTTAAATCTTCATCTTCTTCTCCCAGCAAATCTTGACACTCTTTCTCCCAATGCTTATCGTCGGCATTTCTGTCACATACAACAGCTTCATAATCTTTTAATTCTGCCTCGAGCTCTGTCTCCCATTCCTCTTCAGAGTTTTTCGCTATCCGTCAGCAAAGTAACGATAGAATTTAACAACAAAAGTTAGGCGAATTTATATATATAATATATATAAATATAAACATATTTAGTAAAATAAAAAAAGAGAAGAAGAAATATGTTACATAATAAAACCAAATCTACATTGTAGAGCATTCTTGGATTTTTAATTAATTAAAAATGTATTTTTAAATAAGCTTTATAAGCAAAAATCAATGCAAATATAAGCAGTTGCTCATAATAAAAAAAGATTCATATCATCACACTGACGTTCGATAACTTACTTTTTTCCTCTTAATCATATTTCTTCCCGTTTTATTGTATTGTCAAATTACAATGATACTCTAATTTTGGTGATTTTTTCATATATATAGTATATATATAATTTTAAAATGCAATTATCTATACATATATATATAATATAAATCTAAAGTTTATTATAACAATAACGTTCATTACATTTATAGTGATATAATAATGTAAAAACAACGTAATAAATATAGGAAAAAATAAAGTACATCATCAAAACTGCAAATGGATTATATCGTGTGTTCACCGAATATACAACATTTAAAACACAATCTCTTTAACTATTCATAAATCTTGAACACAATACATTAATTAACATTTTTTTTCATATATATGTATATATTATTGAACAGTATACGTACACATAAGCAACTTGATAAACGGAACTAATGTTCCATACATTATTTAAACATTCACCAAGAGAAAACAATTTTTTTTTGCAACATTCAAAAAGTGTAATGATAGTTATCATCAAAAAATTCTGGCGATTATTGCGCATCCTCTATCTGATAAAATTTAACTACAATTGATGAAGAACAAATCAGATTTACAAACTAAATAACACCGAAGTATACATATATATTTTCGGGATATAGCAAATTGCGACATAAACATTTGATACACAGTATATATATATTTACAAATGATAAAAAATATATATTAAAATCGAAATGAAACGCTATCAACTGTAGTTAAATTCCTGCCGTATTTACAAAATAACCGTTTTTTTTAAACAACTACTTATTATATAATATCATCATATATTATAAAACCATAAAAGCGAATGTCGTTCAAAATAGATCATAAAATATCTTTGATTAACAACTCCGAACAATTATATTTTAGGCATCCTCTCAAACTTCAATTGTTACAGAAAATCACGATTTTAATATTGACTATATTTATTATTGTTTACATATTTTGTGTACGTATACATATGCACGTGTATATGTACCCATAGACGTGCATATGTATATGTTCACGCGGGGCAATTCAATTTAAGGAAATGCTAAGTGTCATCAGTGCAAACTGGTAACGTAACTCCACCACCAGCTTAAGCTGCGACCCCAGAGAGAGCGGCACCAAAAAAATAAACAGTCATTATCATCATGTTCAACAAAACAAAAAAGTATACATTTTAAGGAGTTACTGTATCAACACAGGAATCGTCAGCCAAGTTCTAAGACTACAACACTAATCACCTTATTTAGTCATTATATTGCTTTACAGTGATTATTTCGTGTAACATTTACACAAATGTGAATGTTTAACCACTGAAATTTACTATTGGATCAAATAAAAAAAGTAGAAGGCAACAGAAAACTAAAACACTAAATAGTTTCCTAAGGTGTCACCTTGAATTCACAATCTCATCTCAGTTTATTGTCAAAAAATATGATTTTAATATAATCAGATTTAAAAAAAAACATTCAGAGGGAATAATTAACAATAAAATGATTTAGATATGTGTGCTTAGAACTAAGCTGAAACAATAAATAGATAACATAGTATCTAATCTTTAGAATGCATATTAATACAAACTCGATTAAGTACGGATCTCTGATCATTACATGCATTTTTAATATATTTTATAATTAACTTCAATTTAACTATAAAAACTTGAGTTTTTTTTTTTCTAAAAAAATGCTTGAATAGTTTGACATGGACTTATTTTAACCACATTTTGTAATAAATATTTTCATAAGCAATAATTGAATTAAACGATAACATTAAACATATTTTTAAGATAATCTGATTATTTATTACCCCAAGCAGTGCAACAAGAAAATTGCTAATTCATTTTTTGAAATAAAAAATGATACTTTAATAAGCTTATTTTTGACATTCCTGACAAAAAGACAACAGCTAAATTACTGTTTTTAAACTTTATCTAATTGGATAGTTCATGAATTACCTATATATTATTTGTATGGATTTCATGTTAACTTTCATTCTCATCACAAAAAAATTAGTCCGAATGGACTGATAAAACGCCACTTAATTAAAACAATAAAGTTTCAAGTAACGCAACAAAAACTTGACGAGTGTACTGCATGTATTATACGAGATTTGAACTTGTTTTTTTATAAGTCAATTGCAGTGATCTTTATTAAAATAATTCTCAGAACTACATTAACAACGACAATAAAAGACAATTTAGGCAATCAGAGAATGCATTAATCGAGGGAAAGGACTTATTTTTATGATAGGAATTTAATTCTTGAATATCATTAAAAACAATGCAGAATTCATCTCACAGACAACTTATAATTAAAATTACAAAATAACAAATAATTATATTCCCTATTGTCAACGACGATGATGGAACGTGAGTTTTATCGATGGCATAAACGAAAGAAGATAACGTGCTTACCTACCAGTGCTTAAACTACTTTCTTTCATTTATGCGACCCTCTCAGAGACAAAAATTTAATAGCATTTTTATATTAATTTAATAAATATACTAAATAAGTCCATCTCAAATTTTTTCGCTTTACATAGATATATAGAAAAAGGCACAAAAATACATGTATGTTTTTTTTCGTATAACAATGAAGTGTAGGTATATTAAACATTGTATGTAAAATAATAATAACAATATTACTAAAATAAAGCATAGCTTTGTGATGTGATGATACCATGCAAATAAGTGCTTATCGGAGTATCCGATTGTAGATGGAAAAAAATGATTTTCGATTTAACCTCATAGTTTCACCAAAATTCAGGTATCATTGAAATTTTGTCAAACAACATATTTTTTTATTTATAAAATATTACGCATAAATCAAACAACCTCACCATCTTTATGAACATCGTCAATCGTGAGCGATTTTACTTTTTTCTCGACATCGCTCGGTTGTATTCTGTTATCAGGTTCGACCGTAGCCTTTACTGCCGAATTATCGTCTAATTTTTTACGCGGAGGTTCAGTGATTGCTGCTTTTTTGAAGATGAAGTTTTGGCAGCGACGGATGAGATGCAAAAAATTATAAAATAAAATAAAATTGCAATGAACAAATAAAAACATTAAAACTACACCTAAGCATACATTTTGAAAATTAAAATAATTAATTTAAAGATTTAGAAAATCTTTAACTTAATATCAGTGTCCAGCTTTACATAAAAATAATACAATTTAAATAAGATCATGCACGTCTCATGCAAAAATATATGAAACAATCAAAATTAAAAGAGTCACTTTAACATAAAATTTTAAAATAAAGTGGCACCATTTGTGCATCTATCACATATTGTTTAATTTTGATTGCAAACATTTCAATTTTATTTATATTAAGTATATAAGGAAAGTTCTCGGGATCGCTATAATCAACATAAACGTTATTGCGTTACAAACGTTCATCTATATTTACAGCAAAATATTTCTTGAGGAGGAATTGTAAAAAAATATTAATTATACCAATGAATCATTTCCTAATCAAAGAAATGGGCATGTTAAGTCATGGCTTTTGCTTTCACTATAATAAAATGAACTGTGACCAAGGAGTGTTTAGACATACATATTCCACGTGATTTTTAAACTAAAATAAAAGATAAGAGCGAGAAATGAAAAAAATAACAGTCAAAATAGACGAAACACATTGAGTTTAAAATGTTAATATATGATTTAAAAAATCCTTCTTTTAAACGATAAGTAAATATGTTCTATCATAGCAATGCATCGGCACTTCCATCTAAGATTGCTGATCAATAAACCTATGAACTTTACTTTCAATCGCTATATTCAATTGATTCAGCCCTTAAGGATTTCCATCTCCTCATCACCTAAAAAATATTGGATCGGATTGAATAATTCCCTATATTAAAAATAAAAATATTTCCCCAAGATTCCAAGAACTTTTCTTACATTACAGTAGCGTATCTGTGTGTCAAAGCGAACAGCAGTGTTCGGTTAATATACTAATTTCTATTGTTCACGTGCATTACCTAGAGGTTCATCCACGCTAGCGAGACGAGATCCTGGTTGGCTCTCGTTGTTGGCGTCAGAGGCTTCGCTAGCCTGGCATATGAGTGAAACACGGTAAAAATAGTTTCGCCAAAAGTTTTCTTCCGTTATGCTGTAAAAATATCGTTGAACATTTTTATCATACTAAACGTTAGCTAACTAGCAATTGACCAAACTACACTTACACTTTTGGAACCAGATCGAATCGCATTTTTTCTAGATTAGGGTCTTCAGCCATGATAGCGACCGCTATGGGATATGACACGTCATAATCAAAGTTGTATTCGACGCCGGCGGGAGGAGCGCGTACAAAGTTCCGCCTGTCCTGTAATCAAACGTTGATATTCTCAAAATCAATTAAATAAAACAATACTTAAATTTTGATCGTGTGACTAACGGTAGATAGAGAGAGGCACTCTTCCTTGAGAGCCGCTTCATCGGCTCTGCCGATCCAAGGCAACTCAGCTGGACCACCCTTACCACTTTGACCGCGGATGAAAGCTTCCTGCTCCTTGTTGAATTCTCCAAGTAAACTCTGAAATTAAAAATAAAATAAAAATGAATATATTTATATATGTATTTGATATTTAATTTATTTAAAACACACAATCATCCATCTTTAATAAAATAAAAACATTTAATTAAAAATCCATATTGCCTATTAACGTTTTTTATTCAATTTCGCACCATATTTTTACCAAGTAAGCCATTCAAAAATTGAAAACCTAAAAATATAAATTCGTCATCGTTCTCAAGAGTTCAATTCAAGAAGCACCAATTGACTCAATAACTCAAACCAACAGACCATTTTAAAGAAGAAAATTTGTTAATTGTTTGATTGAACATCAGCAAGTGAATGAAAATTTCTTGATCGTGTAATTTCGAGAAATGGGGATCAGAATTTGCCACCAAGATCGTGTGATTTAACACTATGCGACTTTTTTCTTTGGGATTTTTGAAGTCATACATATATGTGTATGTCAATAAGCCACAAACAATTAGCTTAAGGCGGAATTCAAGCGTGTTATTGCCACAATAACACCTCAATTATGCAACGATGTTATCTTAAATTTCTTCAAAAGAGCAATAGTTTGCAAGAAAAGCCGTAATGCGCATTTGTCTGACATTTCATACAATACGTAATCGGAACATTTGTACTTTACAACGAAATAAATATATTATCATTTTTCGAATAAATAATGTGTTAAATTAAAATAATAAAAGGCGCTCTTATTGTGACACCTTTATAAGAAGGCATTGTAATCTTAAACCCAATTTTGTTGCTATTTGTAAGCTCTTTGAACCATTCTTTTAACATAACCTTTTCTGTGTTGACGTGCATTTTCTTACTTCAAAAGCATTGCTTCCTTTTGCTATCGTAATGGCCATGATATTGACTTTATTGAAAAGATAAGTTTATGCCATTAGTGTTTAAATATAATTTCGGGCATATGGGCACCGCGACTGGGTCGAATAAAGCGCAATTTGGGAGTTCAATTTTATATCAGAAATAACGCGGTGAATGTTGACTTCCAAGTTGTCCAAATAAATAATCCAAAGGTGTTGAATCACAAGATCTTGGAGGCCAGTTCACGGGTTCATTACGCGAAATTATGTGCTCATCGAATGTTTCCTACAATAAATTGATTTTTGAAGAAATATGAACCGATGATTCCACCAGCCCATAAAGCACCCCATACAGTGACTTTTTATGGATGTAATGGAGTCTTTATAATGTCTTGTGGATTTTTTCACTCCAAATGCTGCAATTTTGCTTCTTGACGTAGTCATTCAACCAAAAATAAGCCTCATCGCTGAATAACATTTTTTGGCATTTGGAGTAAGTCTATGTATGGTGAAATGGCAAACCAAACTGAGCACAAATCAGCTGTCGCTGGAAAGTGTTGCCAATTCGAAAAACAAACCTCTAAAAAAACACCCTTTTACAATATCATAATATAAAAATATAGCTTCCAAATGTTAATTACAATCTAAGGCGCTAAAGCTGTTCGGATTTATCACTCTCAAACCTATATTGAATTAATTTTATTCTCATGACGGAAGCGAACGGTCCAATTTCCATCACAGCGCAAAATTCATTAATTCAGTTAACTTTGCTTTGATATAATCCATATCTATCCCTATCCGGAATTGCGACCCATTCGAATTGGTTTCGATCCCCGGGGTCTGGAATTGACGTTAAAACTTGAAACGCATGTCAAAAATCCCCAAAGGGCAGCGTCGAGCGTCGCACAACTTTATCAAATGCCCATACATGTTTTGCGGCATTTTGTCAATGTGACATGACATCATAGAATACATTGCTCACAAGCACGAAAGATCATAACATTTTTTTTAATTTACGTATCATTCCAAAACATAAATAAAGTTTCTATTGTATTTATACATGCATTCTAAAGTCGTACAATCTTTCGTAATTTATTTCGGAAATGGATTGCCATCTCGAGGCGATAAGCTCCACAGTCTTGACGTCTAATTTATGAGTGCCCTAGGGGGGGTGAGTCTAGAAGCTGTGCTCTCTACAAGGGTTGAAATTTTTATTTGTATGTAACAGATAAAGAAAAGCTAGAGATAGAGCAGAGAATTTTTTTTAGCAAAGGAGAACGTCTGGTCACCTTAATCATAACTAGCATTTGATGAGGTTCCAACGGATTAGACGGAGGTCTCGTTTCTCGGGAACTCAATATTTCTGAGAAGAAATAAGTTTAATACATTTTTACAAAAGCACAACTATGATGTTGCCAATGAAAACTATTTCCGAAGTTGCTCCCAAAAATATATATTAATAATGGGGAAGATTTATTAGAACGACTTATGTCTTCTTATTTAGATAGTTCGGAATCGGATACTTAAATAGTTAATCGAGAAATACCAATGACTATTTTATTAATATGGCGTTGACAATCAAAGAAGAATTAAACGAATAACTTATAAACACCATAATATTTCTCCGGTGAAAATAATAAATGTAGTCGACGAAATTTTTCACCCAACAGGAGACATTTAAATATTTAATATAAATCTCTGCTCACAATTAAGTCAACATCAACGGAAAGCGAGCGAGTGTTCTTAACGGCAGGAATATTCACTACGAAAATTGAGAAATACACATCTCATTCGTCCCTAAATGTCTTGGTTTTTCTAAAAAGTTATCTTGTTCCACAAAAATAAAATATGTATCCTTAATTGTTTAATATAATTTTACAATTGCTGTTTTTTACGTATAATTTAAGTTGCGTTTTTATTGTTATTATATTGATTAATAAATATAACAAAAAAATATGCCTTTTTTATTTTATTTTTATTTTTTAGATTAAATTAAGACCATCGTGGCCTAACAGGTTACCCCAATGCGCCACGATGGTCAAAAACAGAAATTAATAACAGGGCTTTCTTATCATGTAACGCGATGGAACGGCGTTCCGGCACCCTTTTTTACAATATTTTTTAAGTTTAAAAAATATTGACAGTCTGCGTAACATTTCATTTCTTTATTTTTACGTAAATATGACGTCATTATGTTCATTTTACGTATTTTAAGTGTAAAAGTTTAACCCCAAGTTTAAAAATGAAAGAAAATTTCGGTTACTTCTCAATCCACTAAAAAGGGACCAAAACAATAACAGAAACGACGACAGAAAATATTGAAATATTGGTATGATAAGAAGCCATGTAAAGTATGGATACAAAATATGGAAAGATAAGAAGACTTTTTTTAACAATATTACGATTTTAAATGAGTAAGAATCAAATGAAGAAAATCTAAACCTAGTTTTGACCAATAGGAGAGCGCAAAAATCCACGTCAAAAGCAATAAAATCGTGCCGTTGCCGAGCGTTGACCAAAATTCGGTTTGAATACACTCATATCAATAAATTTTGAAATAAATAAATCTCTCATATAAATTTTGTTAATTTTTTAAGCACTTCGTGGCTCCTTTAAATCTATTATAATATAAATGATATTTTTTTTAATAAAACGCTTGACAAGAAGTGTGTACCGGCACATTTTTGTTAAAAAAAAGCCCTGAATATAGTATATATTATATATATATATATATATGCTTTTAAACAAATACTATCTATGTACATACAAATATTGCACAGAAAAAATTTTCTCTGTGATTTTACCAATAAGCAGGGCCGGCCCGAGGGGCAGGCAGTACAGGCAATCGCCTGGGGCGCTAGATTTTGTGGGGCGCCGTAATACCAAATAAAGGCGCAATATTCACTTGAAATTATCAAACAATATTGTTAAGGAATATAATCTGATATTAGTTTTTATACACTACTGTGTACTCTTTAAATTATTTCACACGTAAAAAATCACAACAAAAAATAAATTATAAATTCTTAAATACCCACAA
The DNA here is from genome assembly GCF_051122295.1 of Plectrocnemia conspersa. Taxonomy (NCBI): domain Eukaryota; kingdom Metazoa; phylum Arthropoda; class Insecta; order Trichoptera; family Polycentropodidae; genus Plectrocnemia; species Plectrocnemia conspersa. Next base: position 14,582,939 of record NW_028277173.1, read on the forward strand.
TCGTAAAAAAGAGCATGTTGTCAAATATAATATATTATTTATTTAATTTGAATTATATTTTTGCGCTCATCAAGTATTAATAGGGGGGGCGCAAATTTAGTTTTTGCCTGGGGCGCCAAATAACCTAGGGCCGGCCCTGCCAATAAGCAAACAAAAGTCTCGATTTATGTGACTTCAGAATCGCTACTATTGATACATCCGATCCTTTTGTGTCGCGAATTTGTTTTGCCGAACATAAAAGCCGTAGAATAATTTATCTTAAATCGTATTACATAAAGGAAGATAGTTCAATTATCGAAGTTTAATAGGTTTAATATGTAAGTAGGTTTAACCTTATCCGATTAAGGGTTAAATTGTAAGCTGAATTGACACTCGATAAATAATATAAGTAATCAATTTTCTTCACTGCCTTCTAAAAATTGTATATTTTTCATCACAATTTAACAAAAATAGAACTGAGCTATATTTATAACTGTATGTTTCATTAATCACTTCTGGCAAACCTTACATATGTATATTTTGGTGAGATATATCAGCTTTATATTATACTAATTTGTGGAATATACTGCTAGAAAATTAATTTGAGGTAGTAAATAGTGAAGCTAGGGATAAGGCACTAAAGCCATTATTCAAGTTCACGAAGGCTAAGGTCCGACGGTTACAATGTCATGGGGTTTAATCTCATCACCAACCACCGGAAAATTCCTTTACGACCTTACCTGCCTGTTATAATACATCATGTGTGTCTTACCTCAACAATTTTCACAATATAATATATATTTATTTTTAAAAATAAAAAAATATGAAACTACAGTAAAGTCAATTTAAAATGAATAGATAAATACTAAGACAGTTATAATCTCATTTCAATATTAATTCGTTGGATTGTTTTATTTTTGAGCCGCTTGAAAAACCGCTAATCTCCCGCGTTATAAGCGTTTTCCACGTATACCCACGACATCATAAATATCCACCGATATAGTAATTCACGCCATAACCTCTCATTCGACGTGTCTATCATTCGTTTACGGTTCGCCGAGGCAATATACGAACGGCGTTCGGAATTGGATGTCGTAAATATGGGCGGGACGTGTGTATAATACACATTTCTCACATTCAATTAGGATCGAGGGTGGAATTTGCTCGGAGCACATACACATACGTTCATAATTATCAATAAATATTTATTAAATCTAAAATAAGAACGTAAGCTTTTAATAATAATAATTACTCGTAAACGTGTGCGTGTATAAATAATACAATATACGTAAAAACCTTCGAAGACAATTAGTGGGCTTCGCATAATCAATTCGAGCAAATACAAGGCCTTTTTGAAGGATGTTTCTGAGAAGATGTTATTTTGGAAGCATGTAGATATATCTAAGGTTTCAATTCGTCGTATTTACGGGACTATTATTATATGAAAATATATTAATATGATAGAATTGAATACCCTGATGATCGTTGTAAATTGTTTCATCTCGGGTAAATTTCTCCACTTTTTTAATATTATTATTACGATAATATTTTATCCATAGTTAAAGAATCCGCAGCTCTTATATAACATCGCCATGGAATGATAATGTTCTCCTAATTTTTTATTTGTTACACGAGGAACTTTATGACGGATCTCAATATAATATTATACAGGTTATGTTCTCGATTCTAGATCGATGTATTTAACCCAAATCTGGATTAGGTGGATGGTCCAGTAAATCGAACCACACCCTTTTTCAATTAGTGTTCGTAGAAACCACTTATATAAAATTATCTTGGCTCCTGAAAAAATATTATAGGAGCCAATTGATTGCCAATTTCATATCATACGAAAATATAAGGAAGCTAATAAATTTATAATAATATAAAACTCTACCAATACTATTTATTTTTAATTTTAAAAACAAATCATTTTGCAAACTTTAAATCATTACGAAGCTTAATTTCATTTATATCTACTACCAAAAATACAACAGCTCGGTATGCTCAAAAAATATTGCCATAATAAATTATTTAATAAAAATAGAATATAATTCGTAATTATAAAAAAAATGAGAAAATCCATAACAGCACAATAATAACTAGGAATGATGAGTAATTTTAGAAAATTCTGCAATTACAAAGTATTTTTTTTACATTATATTTGTCGGCTATTAATTGTTATGGTTATGATAGTTATAAATAACAAAGATAAGAAGATAAATTTCGCAAAACAAAAAAAGGACACAAGTACATCGAATGAAAAATGACTGCCTGCGTTGTTGTAATTTAATATTTTAGCTGTTTGCGGATTTTTTATTTCAAAAAATAAATATTTGAAAATATTCCACAGCAAATATGAACGAATAGTTTGACAAATATTGGAATAACGTATAGGCGGTCCAGCTGCGCAGTTAATTTCGAAGTTAGGAAAAGGAAATAGTAACGCGTTTTGACAATAGGGCTAATAACAATAAGAGCAGTGGCGACCCGTAAGAATTTATAGTGAAGGAGTTGCAGCAATAAAAGTTAAGAGAAGGAACAAAGCTATTATTAACCCTTTGAGCGCTATCACCGTACATGCGCGTCAAAGAAAAAATAAATAAAAAAACATTATATTTCTATAATATTTTTTTTAATTTAATTTTATGTAAATGATTTTTATACAAATACTTCCAATAAATTAGAGTACGAAATAAATAAACATAACAATAAATATTTGTAATTAATTTTATAAAAAATGTGTAAAATAAATTAATGAAATTAAATTATATTATTAAAACGTCATAATAAAAAAAGTAGTAAAATAAATAAAAGCAATAAAACGTTTGCTATAATTAACAATAAATGCAATATAAAATAATAATAAATAAATAAGACTAGAAATATTTATGAAAAAATACGTCAAATTAACTCACTCCCAGGGGTGTAGTAATAAATTAATAAATTTGTATAGATTAAGTCACTACTCAGAGTTAATAAAACTAAAATATGTACTAAAAAAAATAAGTTACGTACAGAAAAATATATAAAACAGGAATATTCAATTTATACTAGGAGGCGCTCTATGAACGAACCGCCAATGAATAAGAGAATACTCAATATTACAATTGCAACAGATACCATAATTATTAGAGATTTCATCTCACTGTTGGTACGTCAGGCTATTACCTATTTATTAGGCAGCATAAAAACTACCCTGTTGTGCGTTAGTTTGCAATAGACAATGCGTCTACCCACTTAAAAACCACACATTAACGATTTAGAAAGTTCAATTTGTAGTTATACTGCAAGGCATGAACATATTCGAATATGCAAGCAAGGAAAATGGCCACCCTACATCAGCATCTGTGTTCGGTATTCGAAAATTCAAATGTTACAACCAAGTTTTGTGGAGTTCCATTAACGGTTTGCGATTTTTTCGAGCTACGAAAGGATGTTTAAAACTTGATCCAATATAATGGAAGAAGCACTAAACGTTCCATTATTTTCTTTATTAATAAGCTCCTGCAAAGTTTCCAATATTATATTATTTTTCATTTAGTCAGCCTCAATGATAACACCGTAGGACAGAACTATTTCAAAAATGCGTTCTTAAAATCGAAAGCGTCACAACATCTACTATATACTACTGCGTAGTAATACAACTATATTGATTTGCGCATTTTGTTCGCACAATTTCGCCAATAACACGTATAGATTGCGCCCGAATTGCATAAATTGACCTGTTAAATCGACAAACCCCTCCAATTTGCCACAAAACTGTAAAGTACATTCGAAACCAATCGAGTCGGCCTCTCAAGAATAACGTAGCCAAAGCGAAAAATCGTGTAGCAATCCATGACCAAGTAGCCCCCGAGGGTGGCGCGAGAGTAGTAAAAAAAAAGTGTGACGAGGGTAAAACGTCTTCGAGTCGAACAAAGTGGCATAATCCTCCCGAGGTAATCAACTGTGAGTCGATTAAAGAGTTGAAAACTGAAACTACGGTATCGCTTTTGCCGATCCTCTGCATCTAAAGTTCCGAAATTACACACTAGCAAATATCTATAAAATACCATATATAATCGTGTGATATATATATATATTATATATAACAAAGCACGGTCGATAGATTCTTCATAAATTTACACACCATCAGCCACGATAAAGTTTTGCCAGTTTCTCAAAGCGCCTCAGGGAGATATCCGACTGCTTTGTGTAGTACCTTGATGTTTTGTAAAAAAAAAACATGCGGAAAATCCGCTTGGAAAACTCTCACCCGGAACCGTGAATATCAAGATAGGAGTTTAAAAAATAACGAAGCAATCTCTTGCAGCGCCAAACAGCTGTTTCAAAAGCCTGGTTAACGTATACAAGGTACTTACTAGAACCTCAACAAATTTACGAGCTAAAAAGTAATTTTGTCTCTGTGGTGTACTCTAACGAATTTATTAATAAAGTGAAAAAATGTATAAGGTCCGTTATATCAACATTTGATAAGTATAACCATACATCTCGATTATATGATCGTTCTAACGTATGCAAATAAGACGTGGATATTGACAGAAGGAAATGGGAAACCTTTAACATTTGAAGGAACGATACCCTTAAAATATAAGGCCGAAAGAAACGACGTGGCGCACTAAACGAACCATGAATTTGATAAATTGATTGGAGACGATGACATAGTACGCTTCGTCAAATATAAAAGATAAATGGAAGCAAATAAAGCCTAATAAATGCTAGAATGTCGCTTTCATACAAAAGATTTTATAATACCAATATAGCATTAATACAATCAAATATTCATAGAAGATAATCTAACTATGTAAAATTTAACATATATAACTACAACAATAATTGATTCTAAATTGAAGCTAATATCAACTTTTGATTTAATATTGTATATACACGTGTCAATGTTTGATATACGAATAATCCAACACAATTAGATTATCGAAGCGTAATACTAATATAATAATAAGCGCTTCGAGGTGTAAACTCGTCGTCGGAAATTTTAATGGACAAATGCGAACAAACGCAATTAGCTATGAATTTTAACTAACCGATATACAATGGCAGTATATAAAAGTGGAGACCTTCCAGAAACTTTTAATCGAATTCCGGCCCACCGTTAACCTACTCGAGTTAAAAGCATTGGCATAAAAGCGAGTAAGTTAAAAAAGGAATATTGGATTAAACGTTGGAATATTTATTTTTAAATTACTGAATTATTTCTAAAAACGTACTCTATGGAGATCATTTTTACGTAGCATTATGCATGGAGCATATGTGTAGTAATTAGTACACTACGTAAATTTGAAAACCAATCTAGATAATGTAGCCATATAAATATAGTTTTAATTTAAAAACCTAAGCTTAAACTGATTACACCGGGTAGTCTAGGGTTGCATGTGTCTAAATGAATCTTGTTTGTGTGCATAATTAAATATATTGTAATAGTTCTCTTGAAAATCTGAAAATCGAAATTAGTGATTTTTATATAATCGTCACAGATCAGGTTTTCCTAAATTTTTTATAATCTCACAGAAAAATATTATATTTTAGATATAAAATGTCTCTAATAATGACTGATTTTAGCACATAAAGAATATAAAGAAACTTGAAACTAATAAAAGAAAAAAGAAAATTAAAACTAATCTCTATAGGATATTCAAAGTCAAGATAATTGTATTGATGTTTGACGTCTTACTCCAGATCTATATTTTATAGGGTTCATATTTTTCAGGTCAAAATATGGTCATTCTTTATATTAATTGGTTAGAATTTAAATTGGACTGGTCAGAATTTATATTGAAAGAAAAAATATATTTTGACAGATAGTCAGAATCTTTTTTCAGTCAGTATTGATGGTTAGTATTTATAAAGAATAGCCGTTATTGATATTATATGCTCTGTATGTTACCTCAAGGTCAGTTTTATGTTAACAGATGGTCAGCATAATAATAATGGGCATTATCAATGTGTTTTAGGAGCAACTTGTTTAGTTGAGCTAAACACAGCAAGCCAAGCGTGCTCTCATGGTCAGCATAATAATAATGGGCATTATCAATGTGTTTTAGGAGCAACTTGTTTAGTTGAGCTAAACACAGCAAGCCAAGCGTGCTCTCTGCTGCCGCTCTGTCGTTATTCGCGCTTCGTTCGTCACTCTGAAAACCTTCGCGTACTACATACAATTAAATAGATTCGTTGAGAATTATTTATGGGGTGTTCTGACCAACGCTCGCTTGCACTTAACCTATCGATTTAATTTAATTATTTCTAAAATAAATAATTTATTGCCCATTTATATTTATAAAAGTAATAATATTGTAACATTTCTAATTTCTCTAAATTTCTTTAAAATATAGAATGATAAGTATATCGAACGTATATCCGCATCTTGTACTTTAGAGCAAATTGGTGGGGCGTACGTCTAAAGTTATCTCTTTTTCACTTACGAATAATGACGAAATGGATAGACTTCAAAGTGACTCTGTTAAAAGAAACGGACTATAGACACTTCAATTCATCGAACGTTAAACCCAGATCAAAACATTTGTTTTTGTTCTTCCTGTATGAAATTCATACAGTTTTGTTTGTTTATTGCTATAAACAGAAAAGAGTTCTAAACGAAGCCTAACTTTCCCACGGCACACTGACCCTAGCGAATAAAATTAAATAAATAAAAAATATTGAGAGATTCTCAAAAGCAAGCGAGAAAAACAGACTTTTGATCTGAATTGTGAATGTATTATACATATTTTAAAACCAAATAAAAATTTATAAATCAGATTATCTGTATTATTCTACAATATATACACAGATAATATGCTCTAATTAGTAATCGACTTCATTAAGTAATAATTAATTTATACCTTTAAAGCAATCGTTAGATGTGTATCTTTTTATTGCTTATTCCATCCAGTTTAATCACCACTTAAAGAGTTTATTCCCTGTTTTATATGTACAGCATTTTACGTGAAGGCACTCAAGACATTATTGTCTATCTTAATAAAACGTAATGGGAAATTTAATCACTCTATCATAGAATTAAATCTATAACGTAAATAAAAGCACACGTTCAATAAAATACGTAACATCCGTTTATAAATTCATGAATTGATGAAGAAAAGAAACCCATGTAGTGGCTGAATACGCAAATCCCAAAAGAGGACCTCATATTTTATTCATTCGCATCGAAACCCTTACAAAAGCCGGAATCGATTTTTTAACTCAGTGCTTTTGTAACCGAGAAGTCGTAAGCTAAAATCCGATTAAAATGCGATTATCATTATTAATTTATTTACACTAAAAATCGATTCGACAATAATAGTGTCAATTCGAAACTGACACTGTCTATATCAATTACACTTCTTTTATTCATACAAATCACCTCACATTTATACACATTTCACATTCTACACATAAATCACAATGCCGAAACAATTTAGTAATATTAGAGTCACAAAGGACACGTACAAAAAACTGTGATCGTCACGTGCAAAGATGTATAAAGAAAAAAATTAAAACAAAGAAAAAAATCGCACATAAACATCAGAAGAAAAACGGCTTCGTTTCGAGAAAATTTAATATTATCGCCAGTTTTTCTTATATATAAGACCATTTTTTTTGTCGAGGTTAAGTTGCGTAAAGGAAATAACGAAATGGAGAAAAACATTTTCACTCGAGAAAAGGTCAAAATGAGATAGCTGTGAGCAAATGGAAATAAACACGACGTAAAGACAAGGGATGATTTGACGTTTAAAATCTCGTCAACTTCTAAGAAATTAAATTTATATTACAAATATAAATATTATTATATTATATTCTAGCACGTAATGAAATGATAATCCTCGGTATGAAAACATTAATGTTGGACGCGTATGGTAGTTCGAAACTAAATAAGGCACCGTTTAAGTAAAAGCCTCTCATATGAAAGTCATTAAGCGAGGTTCAGTATAAATCTTCAGTAATATTAGATATGTACTTTACTATGACACAAATCATTACATGTGCTTTGTAACTTAACTATTAATAGTAAATAAGAAAATAACTAAGTATTTATTAGCAAAAAAAATAATTGAGTAATTTTAAGTAATAAAAAATAATATAATACATAATTCATATATATCACTGAGTAACACGATCTGGGTGCATACTGTATTTTATGCTTTATGCAACGAAGAGAGAAGCCAATTAGTAAGGAAATATAGGGTAACTAGCATTGCTTTCAACTAGCAATGTGAAGCGCGCATATAAGGGGTTCTATAAAAAGATCTTTGTATAAAAAAATCAGCTTTAGAATCGATTGAAGCGAAGATGACGACAAAGACAATGCATCAAAATCTAGGTTCATGTGATTAGTTTTTCAGTAGAAAAAAATAAAACGAGCAATAAAGAGCATATGTTCAAATCGTGCGATTAACATAAAAAGCCTAGACCATAATTGTGGAGCACCATTAAAGTCTTGCGTAACTCTTCATTAGTTCATAATTTGACTAATCAGCTTGTCGTTTGTACTCCTTAATAATCAAAAAAGTATTGAATGAATAATAATAATTAAACTATTTATGTTACGTGTTTTCATTTTATGCTGTTCAATGTTTATAATAGTATTTTATTTTCAAAGCATTTTTTTATTGGATTTACAAGTAATTAATCAAATATCAGTAAACGAAATAATTGACAAAAATACAAGCTTAGACAAGAGACTAGAAGAAAGCGCCTGGAGGGGTTTCATCGTCTCTTAAAAACTGCTAAAGAACATTTTCAGAGCTGGCTGTTTAAATGCCCACATGCGGGAGGCTATCCATTTTGTCACAAAATGTAAGCAGAAAGGTCGAGGCAGTAGGGATCCAGGGGTTGTAAAGCTTTAAATAAGCCGTGGCTTTCAGAGGAAAAATAAAAAGCGAAAGCTTGAATGGGCTCAGTAACGCCGAGATTGGGCGAAAGTTCTTTGGCATTTGAAGATAAGTTCAAACTAACCTTTGTTTGTATAATATAAAGAATGAAATCATTATGGTTCAGATAAAATGGCAAAAGACTTTTATCTTCGTTTTTTCGTGATGCTGTGTAGGTACATATAGCCAATAATGAAAGTGAAAACCTTACATTGTACGAAAGCAGCAGAGGCAGGTTTTATGCGAGATGCATGAATAGTACTTCCGGGTATTGAGGCCGAAAGGGTGTGACTTTACACCCAAATTGACGCCAAAAAAGCTGGTAACATACATTACTACATATATAGAGAAATGTAGATCCCGCTATTAGGCGGTGGATGGCAGGTATTGGAAAAGAGTCTTCGTGGCGTGTCGAGTTGTATTATTGTCGGTTGTGATTTTGGTCGAAACAGCTGGGATATTTTGTGGTGTGTTCTCGTGATGCTCTCTGAATAATCTGCTTATGTATTTTGTGTCGATCTCGCCTCTACTGCTGTGACTCCGTGGCGTCTCTCCCTCTGTGACGAAGTGTCACATCTTTTATTATTCTAATAAGATACAGCTATGACAAATCGTAGATGATAATGTTTGCGAGCCAATTGCGTCGCTTCTTGAACAAGCTTCTTGTATTCTGGCGATCGGTAACCAAAAAGTTCGAAGAACATATGTACGCCGGGTAGAATGTATTGTCTAGCGCACGACCTTTTCCACAAAGAGTACATATGGATGTTGACGTCTCAAGACGGATACAGTGTGTGCAATATTTAATATTATTAACGCAATTATTTGGTCACGAGATCTCTCTTCCACTGTTGTGTGAATATACTGTTTATGGCTCTGCTTTAACTGGTTAATAACTATTTTGCTTGTTCCTTTTGTGACCTCTAAATTATAACAAATTATACAGGTGATTGAAACTCCTACGGTACTAACTAAAACTAAATGTTAGTATCCACATTAACAAAGATTTATTTATATTGAATGGATTGACGGTTTTGGATTAAACTGCACCTAGGTCAATCAAGGATTAATAAAATTTCAAATAAAAATGTTACTCAATAAAACTGCAAATTAGAAGTTTAACTGTGAAAGTAATTGTAAATGTGATTTAAAAAAGCTCCCGTCCATCTGCAAAGCATTAGTTATTAGTAAGCCAAAGTGGTTCATAAATATTATAAGACCTTTTTCATTATTTATAGTAACTCGAAAATTTTTATATTCATAGCCTTAAATGCATTAGCCACACTATGTATGTTTTCGAAAAAAACATTCATGAATACATTGTCAAAACAAGCAGTTAAAAGCGTATTATCTCTTTAGACGCTTTTCCAGAATTGCCTTATATTACCGAGAAGCAAAAAACTCGTGCACTCAAATTCGTAATCCAGCGCCGAAAAAATACACGTGAAAATTAAATATTCCATATTTTTCAAGTCTCAGAGTAAAAGACTGGTCTCTCGGTTAATTATTATTGAAATTTCCTCGGGCAAGGGACTTTTCCCCAGACGGTGATTAAGTGGCCCAAGTTTTCACAGAGCTGCGACAGTTTAAAAACACAATTCCCGATAAAACACGCGAGTCGTTTTGCGTGACCGCTCTCGCCCTGTTTTGTGTAATTGCCTTCATAAACTTTGACTAATAGTCTTTTAAATTATTCCCGGGACCATTCATCGTCGTGTTGAATTCGAATCATTGTCGTGTCGAATTCGAAACATACACAACGACACTAAGATTATATGGACTTAAAATATCCCTGATTGTAATATAAATTATTCACTGTTATGTTTTGACTGACTGGCGCTCAGTTAAATTATATTTTTGATAGTAAAAATATACATGTATACCTACCGGTGACAATGTATTTAAATATGATTTCACTGAAACGCCAGTAAAAAAATATATTCAATGTAACATATACACATTTAAACAGTGCCGTATGTATGTAGTTATATTTCTAGGCAACTTAATATTTGGTTTGGAATAAATAATATCAAGTGAAGCTGTAGTTTTATGGTTCTGTTTAAATTTTACATTTGAGCTCGAATAGCGAGAACTGCAGCCACAGAATTTATACTATAAATATAAAGATAACCGCATCTTTATAGAAATACTCTCAAAAGGAGTGCGCTATCAGTAGTCGGATGAAACCCATCAAAATTGATAGTCTTAATGCTTACCAGCCTTGGTAAAAATTTCCTGAATAATATGAGATTTATGATAAAACTGTTTAGAGATTTTTCATATACTCAGATAAGAAACAAATTAAACAGTTTAACGACACAATTCGACAATTATTGTCAGAAGATCGTATCAAACACATAAAAATGTCTCGTCGCCTTTTTAATTATACAAAACATCCCTCGAATCCCCTACGACTGAGTCGAGTGTGACAATTAATTATCCGACGCTATTGAGACTCCCCCAGCGAGCTGAAAATAAGATCAAAAAGACTAAGATAGTAATATTCGCAGCGACGACAAAAGAAACTTATCTGGGTGCGAAATCTAATCGAGATAATGCGAAACTTCGGCAAAAGAACGACATGCTCCGGAGCGTCTGCCAAATGCGAACTTTTCCTAATGTTATATAAAAAAAATAATAAATATATCTTTCGAAAGCGCCTTCCAATGTGAAACTTGGTATTCTCCATTTGCAGAAGTTTACAGAGGTATTTTGGTTTATTAAAACCTACAATTTAATCTTGATTGATTTATTATGGACCACCAGAAGTTAAATCGAAAGCAAAAGAAGGACCAGCTGTGACTAGGCATTCTGATATCTCGGTATTTTTCATTTTTCAAAAAATGAGAATTCTCATTTTCATTGGATTTTCTTGAGAATTAATAAAAATATGTGATATATAGTAGTAGTGGATATATTTATATTATTAAGAAACAGAGTTGATCGTTGAAAGGAACCAAGTTCAATTTAAGATGATTTATTATGGTGGACGCGAATAATCGAAGGACCAGAACGGATCGATCTACTTTGATTGATTAAAGAGCGTCGAGTTACGAAGGAATTTCATGCTCTCGTATTTATACCCGAATCGTAGAGAAAGTTACATTTTTTGTTTTTCATATTCTGACCAAGCTAAAATAAAAAAAACCTCTTTGGAGTAATGAAAAAATGAGAATTAAGTTCGCTAACAGGCAAATTTTATGGCGTAACTTTGTGGAAAGCTCTCATATATTTTTGCAATCTGCCGGTTTCTTTTTATCTGATTACTAATGTAGTTCTTTGATTATTAAAGCAAATATCATAACCAAAGGCCGATTAGAGTAGTTAAAAATATCGTAAATTTTTTTCTATTTAATTACTACCGAGCTTCTAAAAAAGCATGCATATTTTTGTTCATCTGGCACGGACCCACTCTTTTTATGCGGTGGTATAAAAAATGCGACGGTTGTAAAACATTCATACAAATTTAATTTTTTAACAAAAAAAATATAATTAAGTTATATTATTATATATGATTTTAATTGCACACAAACGTTTATTTTTATTAATTCTGACTTCTCATGTACACTACTATCTGCTACTTTCAGCGATCGAAAAACTTCAACTGCACCTAACTATTATATTACAAAGGCGTTTGCGACTATCGATCGACTTTTCAAAAGCGAATTTTCGACACTGTATTCTATTATTAGAAAAGTCTGAACCCGAGCGACTGCACTTTGATCGGTCTATTTCATATGTTCATTTATATTAGTACTCCATTACTATAAGGTCCTACACATAGGCACTCAGTTTACAAAGCCACTTTGCATGCGAGTATGTGTGTTTATAAAAAGGCTAACTTTAGTTAAAAGCTCATAAGACATAAGAAATGTGATACGATTAGAGCTTTCTATATCAGAGCATATTTTCATAACCGGTATTTCAGTATATTTAAAATTTTATACCTGTGTATTATGTTATTTGAATGATAAAATATTTCACATAGTGAGATATGCATATACGTATATATTTTCACCGGTAGTAAAAAAAATACATTTCTCAAAAATCATTCATTGTCGTCTTAGTGTCTAATATTTTTTTTTCCAGTTCCTGGCCAAAGCCATTTACCTGGGTATCTATTAATTTATTCTTACTTTTATTTATTTATTTTTTAAGGCAAAAAAAAAAGTAAGGGAAAAAAAATCGTCTTATATTTTTTTAAAACTATGCACTTAGTTCTATTGTAATAGCTATTTTGTATTATTGTTTTTAATCTCTACATTAAAAGATTTGCAAAAAAATGTGTGAAAATTTGCTATTTATTTTCAGTAAAGTACAAATTTCCATCAGTATGAATAACTACTTTTTAAATGGTTATTCAACTGCATGTGGATATTGCATCTTCCGTTTTCGGAATATTATATTATGGCATATGTTAAGGACTTAAAAATACTGATTCGTTAATGCTACTGATTTTGTAAGATATTATATAGTTAATCAATAAAAAATACTTGTATCGTAGTACTTTTGCACGCGTGTAATTTTTCTTGAATTGAATGGTAGTCTTTAGAATCTATTTTGCATTCATCTCTATACGCCCGTATAAAATTGTTCTCGCAATTCACAAAGGGCTTTTAGAGCGAGGGTACGGTTCGTTTAACGCAGACGAAGCACAAAAGTGCCTCATGCAAAATATCCGATACACCTACATACATACGATCTTTCGAAGCAATGAGCCGAAAAGACGAGAGTAACTCTCCGCAAAATGTGCTTACGTCAACGCGAACCAGAAACCGGAAGACAGATCAATACACGTGGACACCGAAAGCACGTAGTGATTTTTCAAAAGCACAACGCCAAATTGGCCGTAAGGCGAACTTGACGTGGTAATTAATGGGTTGGGTTTGAAACTACATACGTAGGCCGAAACCCCTCTCAGTGGATCGATGCATAATTAAAATAGCTATTGCGTATATAAAAAATAGGTCAACTGTGACCTCTGCTGTACAGACATGAACAAATTGTTGTTTGATAGTGCGTTACATATTCGCTTTCCATGAGTGAGCTTTTGGTTTATTTAAAACTAAAAATTTTAATATCCGGTACGGTTCCAACCAATCTCTATATCTACGTACATACATTATTATGTATGCATATTAGATTCATATGGCACATGTATATATTATACATAAATTGTACTCAGATGCTATGAAATATGAATGAGTTTTATAAAAATAAAAGTTTTGTTAAATATAACGCAAATGGAAAAATTTATAGCTTATTTTTATTAGCTAATTCAGACTCTTGCGAACTATAACTTTGTGCAAATTGAAGTCCTAAATCTGAGTAGTACTTCAAATTCTGATTTTATAGAATACATTATTATTAGATATAGGTCTGATTTAAAGTTTTAATATATTATTTAAAAAAAAAACAAGTTAAACAAGTTTTTGATAGGACAAAACTTTCTACAACCCCATTTATTAAATCTGTGTTATTCTTTCTGTCCAATATAATAATTTATATAATATAATAATCATCGAGAATCTTTAGACTGTTTTTCGACTACGGTCTAAGAATATTAAAATGCCTACTGAATAAGAATTATGTATTCAGATAATCCGGTAATTCCCGTCTTTTTTGTCGTCTCGTGTCCCGAGTCTCGGGATGTTCTGGTTTTCTCTACAAAAAAATGTTTGAAATTAACACAACTGTAACACTAGAAAAGTTTGTAGTTCTAAAAAAATTCAAGAAAAAATAAATAAGCAGCTATATTGCCAATAAAAACTATTTTCAAAGTTGCTCAGATTAATGGGGAAGATTTATTGAAACGACTCTTTTCTAATTTAGATAGTTCGGAATCGGATACTGAAATAATTAGTGAAGAGAATATTTCTTCAATCTAACAAATAAACACAAAAGAGATAAATATATGTCAATAGTAACACAATATACGTCGATAGTATTATACATACATAGTAGATTTTAGGCTCAATCGTTTGCAAGGATAAAGATCCTCTTCAAAGAACGCGATTTTACCTAACTATACGGTAAAGATCGACTTGAATCCTTTAACGATAATGTCAACCTTCAAATTATCCCATTTCATGATTTTTATCGTGCATTTATTATTTCTTAATAAAATTAAAATACCATATTTTTTTACTAAGAACAAATTAAGTAGCGAAGTCGGTTTTTAATCATTTAATGGTTTCAAAGGAACAATGAAATAAATATGTATTGTATTACTTTTCAATCCACGTAATGGTAGCTTTTTATACTACATTTCTGTTTATCCATTCCCTTTGCGATCGAAAAAAAGCTTTTCACGCAATTTTCGCTCATCAAGAAGTACCCCTTACATTTGTTATACAAATATCACATCCAAATACATGAGTTCGTATTTCGGTTACACAAATTTGGTAATACAATAAACTTGTCCTCGTCTCGTCCCTATAAGACGCTATAAAGGTAAACATATAAAATTAAGCACGTTTCGTGCAAATTAGTATTTTGTATGCATATACGTCACTACTTCGTGCTTTTAAAATATACTTATAATAAAAAACACTACTTTGAAGGCGAACGACAAAAAAATCTCGAGGATTAAGGACCAATTAATATGAAAATTTCAGGGCTAATTTTCACTTCAGTTTCACAGTTCATTAAATGCCTTTCAAATCCGCTGGGTAATAAATAAAAATTGATCTTCAAACAATTACAAGATTATTAAATAAACATACCATTGAAAATCTTATTATAAAAAGACTTCGTGACGATCCTTTATTTGAATAATCGCGAATATAAATAGATCTTTCTCGATTTTCTCTACTACATATACAAATTTCACACAACTCATTTTGGAATGTGATGTCCGTCCAGTTGCGCAGTTAGCGCCAATGTTATTTAAACGACATTTTCGAACGTAAGAAAAGAAAATAACAACGCGTTTCGACAAAAGGCCTAACTAACAAGAAAATATTAATAAATAACACAACTGCGTAAATAAACAGATCACATATATATTGCTCGTTAAGCGATCATAATGACAAAAAAACTACCCTCTAAACAAAAAAAAACAAATGAATTACTGGATTATGGCCTGAAGGTCAATTTAAAACCGCCAGCTTTGGGGTAGGAACCGTGTTCAAGTGACCTCACATCTGACATGATTCCTACACCTGCTACTACCATGCAACGTTTACCGTCTATCGACTAGAAATTATTTTCCAAATATTTGACACGCATTATCAAAGAATGAAATGCAACTGAACGTATTATGTAATATATCAGTTCATCTGTTACTAGGCCAAGACTATTCGTAGCGGAAAAAGCGCATTTGTAGATTAATGACTTATAACAAAACCGAAGCAATCCGGGCTGCAGAAAAAAAAATTATTGAAGTTATATTACAAATAATTTACAATTAATAAAACCAAGACTGGTAACACTAAATAAATAATACACACAGGAGAGAGAATATATTCTTTGTTCGTTATTCTTTTGTAATAATTAATAAGATTTATGATATTTTTAAAAGCTTTCTTTTCGTACCCACCTGTATATTATTATGAGCACGAACATAAATAAATACGTCATATTGTATTATATATACATTAGGCACGAAAATAATCCTGAATAAAATACGACAATATCCGCTCCAAATAAGGTTGATTTAATTAATAATTCACTTGGAAGTTTTCGCAATATGACTTACGGATACGCAACGAATACTTTCTGCGAAACAACAAAAACTTAGCTAATCGTTAGTTGAACTTGCAAAATAAATTACGGTAGCAAACTTTTCTATTTATTTATAGATAGCTATTTTATTTTATTAATTCTCACTGGGTAAAACATTATTCTAGAAAAAAAATATTGCGCTGACCAAGGTATAATCATCCAAATTAGAGCCTAATTTAAAGCCTGGATTACGTCCAAATGCGAGCCTTATTTAAATCAAGGCGTCGGACGATGAATAAATAATCCAATTTGACCCATGACTGTGGCCAAAGGCCTAACGAGAAGACCAGGAGCAAATTTGTGTTTACTTGATAAACAAAATATACACTTGCTGTAAAGTAAATTTATCAAATGCCACTGATTTAATTAGCAATGGCGATATCGTTTGATTTAAAATTACAAAGCTAAATTAAGACTATTATATACCATTGATAAATTAATAATACTAGAATGAAACATTATACAATTCATTAATAAATCGAATGCGAGAGCTACCTATTAACTTAAGTGTAATAAATGTTTAGCGTTATTACTTAAGCGTACAAAAACCAATAGACTAATTTAAAATAAGTTTAAATGGTATGACATATTTTTTTATTAATTTAATTTTCACTTTTCGATTTTTTTCTTCATAAATGATTTTGTAAGTAAAGAAATTCTACATTTCAACTGAATTTGTATACATATATACGTATATACATATGTATTTCTGCGCTTAAAATATAGACAATGCAAGCAAAAAATCACTATTTATATATGATATATATGAATTATTGCTTAAAAGCCATTACTCCGCTAAATAAACCATGCTTTATAAACGTATGTACATATATAATGTGAGAACTTAAAAGCGGTATTGAAACGCCTCGGCAATAAATACCCTCACACTCAATTTTCACCTATATTTAGCACGAGAAGAAATATTGGATTCTCGTTTAGAACGCCGTCAGTAAAAATATGACAAATTCTTTATTAAAACACGAGAGAAAATTCGCTGACATAAATAATTATTATCATTACATATGTACATACAACAGGCAATAGCGTTGGAGCTTTGAACAATCTTGTTTTATTAGCTCTAGATCTATTTACTCCAAAAAAAAATATACGGTTCAATCCCGTTCTGAAATTGCATATCATCGCACGTATTATTTCCATTTCGCGCAATAGAGAACCAGAGATAGAGAGATTTTACTCTCTATATGCACATACATAGAATTCATAAACCCATACTCGTTGAACATGAAAAGCAAGCTTGAACGTTCAAGTCGAATACATAAATTTGTATTTAGATATGGTGGATATTATTATCATGACAAACATGCAAGAAGTTGAAGAGTAGTTTAATGCTTGGTGATTGTACCTTGAGGTATGAATATTAATTTTTTGTGAAAATTAGTTTCATATAAAGTATTTGAATCACTAAAAACTTAAACGTCACTACTATCTATATTATGTCCGTTAGGGATTGTCAAAAAAACGCAGAATTGACAACAATACAGCATTGTTTATCATATGTCCATATCCATATTCCAACTATTACTTTGTTGCATATTGATGTACATTTTACGTACAGATATACCATTGTAACCACAGAGATAGAGAGAATGTGTTTTCTCTATTGTCATAGACTTTTTATGTAAGCTTTTACAATAATAATAAATACCATAAAATGTTTAATACCAATTTAGAAAAATATTAAAATTTATATGTACATAAAAAGTGATGAATAACTATGACGTCAAGAAGCAAAGACAAAGAAG
The DNA here is from genome assembly GCF_051122295.1 of Plectrocnemia conspersa. NCBI lineage: Eukaryota > Metazoa > Arthropoda > Insecta > Trichoptera > Polycentropodidae > Plectrocnemia > Plectrocnemia conspersa. The sequence continues at coordinate 14,601,285 of NW_028277173.1, forward strand.
ATAAGAGTACGCACAAATTGTTTAAAATATTTTAAGATAAATAAATGCCAACATGCATTCAGTAGATTTTCGGGAGTTCCTCAATAATTTAACCTAGGCCCTCTGCTCTTCGCGTTATTTACGGCAGTTAAAAATTACAGTTTACATCTGTCTGCAAATGATTTAAAATTATTTAGTTGCATTTTATCTGTGGCAGACTTTTTTCTACATAGTGATTTAGATTCTCTATGGAGATGAGCTTCCGTCAACCTTCTGCCCTTTAGTGTCGGAAAATGCAATATTATGTAATTTTCCCGTACCTATTCACCATCACAATATTTCTACTATCTCGGAGGGTATATTTTGGGTAGAGAAACTTCCACTAAAGATCTCGAAATTATTTTTGAGAGCAAATGGATGCTCTTTACACAAAAACGACGTATGTGAAAAATCTTTCAATATGTTCAGCTTTGTTATGAAGAACACAAGCAGCATTTTTGAATCGGGATCTATAATTTGGAATCCTCGAATAACCAAATAATTCTTCCTAATTGAAAAGATTCTAAATATTTGGTTATAATCTCAGCGCATTTATTTTAAGATTCGCTAAGTTCTCGCAAAAAGTTGTGTCGTTAAGCATTTTTTCAAACCACTGTAGGGTTCTGTTGACAATAAAACTATTGTCGAGTTTTGGGTTTCGGAACTACTTTCTCAATTATTAGTAGTTATCAACTCTTCGAATATTGAATAAAAAATGGATGAAGTTTCGAATATTCGTATTTTTTTCTCGGTTTTTATCGATATTTTTTTATTTAAAGAATGACCGCAAAAATCAATTAATCGCTTGTAAAATATTAATTAATTAAAAAATAACTATTGATTAATAATTAATATTTCACTTAATCATTAATTACTTTTATAATCATTTAACTTTTTAAATTTTATGAAATATGCTGTGCAAATTACATTACTATTTATTATTACATACTTTTTACTCGAGGACGTAATTTCATCTTTTTCAAGTCACCAGAATTAATATCAGAACGAAAATTATATACATACATTAAGATCGGATCTGTATCGGCATTTTTTGTGCGGATCGCATATAAATTAAATAACTAGAAATAAATTAACAATAAACACAAAAACAATTCAAACAATAAACACAAAAACGTAACACGAAGTCCATCAAAATTTGTGTCTCTACCTGTTTTAGATATAAGCGTTAAAAGCGTTTCCATTGTTTTGTTTTGTAAAAATAAATACATTGGCAATAAATACATCAACGAACGAGTTCTGCGAATTTTGGTCATAGTCGATACCGCCGAACACTATTCACAATTTTTTTACGAAGACGTAAAAGCATTTTTTGTTGAAAAGAAGCGTCTCATTGTTTCGCATTTTTAAACAAAATAAAGGCACATAAAGAACCATGGATTTTAGAGCGGCACTGAAAAAAATCTGTTTTGCTCAAGTATATAAATTGTCATATTTGAGGATTATTTTTAAATTTCATTTGAGAGATGTTATTTGAATATTTATATAATAGAAAATCAGACGAATAATTCGAATAATTGAGTGTTCGAATATTAAATTGAGAACACTATGGTTCTATGTACCTATGGTTGTCGCCACCCTGCTCCTAATACACTAGTATTGCTGATCCGATTTGTATAATTTAATTTTAATATTTTATTACTATTCTTTTACTGGCTATGTATTATTTTTATAGTGTAATATCACAATGTATTTATTTTTACCGTCGTTAGGTCATGATGGTAAAAATAAATACATTAATGACCCTGGAAACGAGTTTATTGATTCTAACTTATCTTACATCATTTTTATTTATTTTTTGCATAAACGGAAACAAACTTTACAATGAATTACAGTAGTAGTTTTTTATATCACACATAGCAAGAACAGTGGCGTTGTCAAACGAGATGAAAAATTGCTATTTTACTAGTCCTGTATATCGCTTGTATATAATGAGACATAAATCTCTCGAATATTCATATTCCTGGCTTATTATTCTATCCGTGGCTTTTTAAAAACGGCGAAAACGCATCTCTTGTTTAAAATCACATCGCTTATAAAACGAGATATTGAAAAGGTGAACGGATATAGATCCGTTCTAGAAGGAAGATGATCGATGTACATGTTATGAATAACCTAATCGTTTTTTATACAACGCATCAAAAATTAATTCCGACTAAGTCACCTCGAAAAACATTTTCAAATACAATTTCGCAAATCCCAAGCGTCGCTAAAACGTTCCAAGTATATACGTATAATATATATATATCATCTTATTTTTTGTGTATAAACTCGTTTTTCCCGCGGACATACACAAATGCCGAGTCTTTTTCATGTTCGCCGTCTATTAATTATCTTCTCGTGCAAATCCTTCGAGAAGAGGAGAGAGCGCAATTTTATGAAAAATACCCGTCCGTAGGGCGATATTGAAAATGTTTTCAAAAAAGCTCAACGAAAATGTCCAGCGCGATAATCCCGAAGGTACTCGATTATTTCCATGCGAGAACATATTTTGTTGAATTATTCGCCCACGTGCATTTTATTTTTGGAAACACATATTTAATTCCGTTCTTTGACGTCGGTTAATTAAAAGCTCGGTGCGGAAAAGTTTACGCCGAATACAAGCCATGGAACTGCGGTTTGATAATAATTCGCAGAGGGAAATTTCGTACGTAAATATCAAAGCACACAGACGCGAGCTTTGCGATTAATTCGTTGTTTGTTAACGCTATTGGCAAGGACATAGTAGAATGCCAAATAATACTTGAACGTTGTTATTGCTATACTAATTTGACGTTTTATTATTTATGCATATTTGATAAATGATTTAATCAACATAAAAACCTAGAAGGGTATATATTACTCTGTCTTTGCGAATTCAATCAAATTACATTCGCCCTTTGAACGTTTTTGGGCATTTCTGAAATGTTTATATTAGAAATAAATTAATAATATAAAACTTAAATGACGACGAATTAAGACACAGCCACATTTAACAGAGAGCATGATGTTGTTTTCTCCGGGCTTAAATGTATAAATTGGTTTGAATTATATTTATGAAAATTATTATTATGGTTTAAGCAGTTTGTTTAGTTATCCGTAGATTTCTCTACGGGCATTGTCATTAGAGATACAATTGTAATTTTCAAATGCAAATAATAATAATAATTATAACAAAATTTTCCATTATTAAAATGTTGTGCATATTATATTTAATTGCATGTAATATAAACCCTGCTACGATATTTTAGCTTAATATAATTTAGATGAGGGAGCAAATTAATCGTAGGGTTGGTACGAAAGAATATATGATTAAATGTATTAACTTTAGTTTAACCTTCAATGTATCGAATAATCTACCTTTAGATTCGATATAGGTATGTATAATACTGTGTATGAGCACGGAGAGATCGATTTTTACAATGAATACAAACATCGTTAAATGAAAACCTTCTAATCAAATTAAAAATAAACAAAGCTTTAGAATATATGTAAGTGTACAACGGCACTACCTAAATCGATTATTTAACAAGCATGGTCTTGTCAGATTCGAGAGGTCTCGAGGGAAGGATCTTCGAAACATTTTGGTCCCAAGAAAGGATGTGAAATAACGAATATGTATAAGGATTTCCATCTATCGACATTTTTCAGAGCTCAGTAGAGTTAGTTTAGAGCTAGAACGGAGGATAACCGATTGCCTAAGACAGTGGTTCTTAAGCTTTCTGCTGCTACACTTTATATGACCCACGTCTCCCGTGATTTCGGTCACGTCAGAGCCAGCGCACTTATACGTGTTACCGTAAAAATGTTCAGTTTCATTTCCGAGGTAACTTCCCAACTTGAATACCGGAAGACATAGTTTATTCCAGTCTTGAGTAAGTTTTATATGACAATGCAGCTCTAAAGGCATATTTTCTTCTTAGCGTGGAAGTGCACATGACACATAATTATCTTCCAGTCAAGTCCGTTTAAAAAAAATTTTCACATCAACAACTTCTGTGATAGTGAGCAGTGGTATACAGATCACTGGTGTATCTCACAAAGAACTCTAAAGGGCGGTCACTTTTATGAATTCATCCATAAATTAATTCAAAACTGTGGGGGATCTCATTCTTGAGACTCGCGTTAATGACTGTTTCATCAATAAGGATAAACTAAACAATAGCGTAAAGGATGGGACTAAACAAAGGCCCTCGTTACGACTAGAAAAAATGTTTTCATATAAATAGCATGCAAGTGTTCTCCGATGCATTGACAGAATATTTCTGTGATGTGAAACGGTCACGGGAAACAATATATCACCGTAAGGCGTATACATATTTCACTTTCTAAAAGCGTATACATATTTCGTTGTTTTTAAGAAGCGAATGCAACGATTGTCTGGATGATCGCTGCAGAGAACCAAAGATACTGCTCGCCCGCGGACAACATACAGTCATGGACACTCACATCTTGAAGGGACTCCAACATACGAGCACCGTAGCAAAGAGGAATCAACCTCCGTAATACTGTCGCTCCCACACCAACCAGAACTCTGAGAATCTTACACTGACATCATCCCTCCGCCGGCTTCTCCGCCACCGCTAGGAGAATAACGATCTTACCCATCATAGTCTGTCTCAATATGTAATATTAATTAATAAATTCTTACATTTTCCAACTGCATCCTACTGACTGCGAAGTCACACCCCTTAGGGTTTCCAAGCCCAAAAAAACATTAGCCGATATATCTCTACGCCTAGAATTGTTATGAAGTGTTGAGCATTTTTTTCTATATTTATATAAGACTTTTGTTCGACTTCATCTAATCGTCTAACGCTGCTCTTGTGACCGTAGATATGGAATAAAAATGGATATTTTTAAAATGTAAGCTTAAATGGAGGTTAAAAGTATAAATTAAATCGCGTTTAATTGTATGCAATTTGCCTACTTTCAATCACGCCCGAACGGAACAAGATAATTCAGCAAGAGTGGAAAGCTTCTTTGTCCTCTTTTCCTTTTTAGAAGCAACACGTAGATGGTGCGAGATCCTCCACCACGCCGAGGTGGCGGTCACTCCCTCTGGTGAATCCTCAGAGGCGTTTATTCGCGAAGGCCGCTGGGGGTGGTTCCCACCGCAGGGAATGGGGCTCGGATCAATACCAGTACGGGGCGGCGGGTCGGCGAAACGGGGATGAGGGGTGGATGCTGGGTGGAAAATGGCACCGCGCCAAATCCCCGATCCAGTTGGAAAAATCTTCAGAGCGGCCACAACACGTTTGATATTATTGCACGCCGACCAAGAGGGTAGAATTGACTATTTTCAGAGGCGGTTCGCATTCACGCCGCAGAAACTGGTGTGCTATGTTTTCTCCCTAGCGCTTTCAAGGAAAATAGAGCTCGTAAAATCGAGTGCATTCAAGTATACGTGCACTCAAGAATCGGATAGTGCACTATTCGCTGATCAAAGTCTAGAATTTTACTTGAATTGGTTAAGAACTAGAATGTTCATGTGTTGAATATCTTATTGAATAAACCGGATGAAACCAGAATATTATCAAAGGCATAATTTATTCGTATATTTGATATTTCTGTCGGTGATTTTGACAGTGTCTAAGATATATTTTTTGTTCTGAGACATTTTAGCCGATAATGCTATTTTTATAATCATGAAATTTTACAAATATCTTTTTAAATCCAAAAATATCAAATGTACAAATTAACAACAACAAAAATATCAATAGTAAAATCAACATTTTTAACAATAAAAAAAATATTCTAAATGTCATAAAGTCGCTCAGAGAAGATTAACTTTTATGAGTTCTATTTCCACATAATCCAAAATCAATTGACTGGTATTAAAGAGGTAGAGATTAAAGACTATGCATACACAAGATCGTGAATAATCGGAAATACGGGCATTCGCCAATTCCCGAGACGAATAATTCAATCTCTACGCTTTTAATATTATTTGAAATTTAATACTGTGCCATGACCTGAAAGCTATTATTTTTAATTGTACAGACGACCCTGTAAAACGTTTTTAAATTACTTTTATGGATAAAAAGGGAACCGATACATATCGCAGTCATCTCAATTTTAATTAATCTATTATTATATTCACAAGCACAAAATCCAGTAATATTAAATCTGAGAACCTGGAATGCCAATTTATGTATTTACCCTAGATATCAGGTTTGTTCATAACCCTTAAAGAAATACGACACTGACTTGTTCAAATCGAGTGATGGAGATGTATCCACACTTGCTAAAATAATAGATATTATAGATCTGATTGGTCAGACAAATATATCTAACTCAAATGACCGTTAGCGTACGGCTTTTTTGATATGGAATTGTAACATTCTTAATCATATAACGCTTACATTTTTTTAGATCAGAATATAAAACATTATTAATAGAATCATGTAGTCCAAATCTTTACCTTTAAGCACAGACAATAATAATAAATAAATTAAAATTATCGATTAATTATGTAACCGATTGGTTTTTAATAAAGTAATTTATAAAATGAGATAATTCAGACAAAGTTAATAGTTCCATTTTGAATGCGATTTAACGGGAAATTATTTTAAGAGATATGTGCATTTAAATAAATACTTTGTTCTATAAAACAAATTGTTTGTGTATTTATGTAGAGTAAATCTTCGAATTTTTTTCTTCGGAAAATGATTCGTTGCAGAGAGTTATTGATGGGGTGTTCACTGTTCTGACAAACAATTTGTTTTATGGAACAATTATTTTATATATTTCTCATTTAATTTGTCCTTTTTCATTTTTATCCAGATACGTGGATTAACATACTATGAAAGCAAGTCAAAAACTATAATTTAAATAAAAATAATTTTATAACAATATAGATGTTGATATGAAAACGTATTACTACAAACTCTCGTATTAGCATAATCAATCTCTACATTTCATATTAATTCAGCCATCACACCGCATTAATACTACTCGTACGAAATCGATTCAGTGTCATTATTCCCCCCTCGCGGCCCACACACTAATTCTGATTAATGGAGATAAAACGGCGACGAATTTGCGCCTTTGTCCTTTAAAATGTCAAAGGCTGCGCTGCTCGCTGCGAGAGCGATTACCGTTCGAAATTTCCATTCGGGTGTCTCAACTTTTACATTTCGCATTTTGGCAGAAGCTCATCTCGCATGCGAATCTTGTAGCGGAATTTCGGCAAATGCCGACGTAATCCACCCCGTAGTGGTCCGCGGCTGCCATATTAATCGGAATCGTCTCGTAAACAATTTTCAGAGTGAGATCGTGCGAATCGGATTATTTGTATGTACCTTTGAATAGGCGACAGTGTAGAATAGCAATGCGAGAAAAATCTGATTGAAGCGCACTACGCTATGTGATCAATTTTTCCGTGACGTCAGACACACTTCGTTGACAACCCAAGTGAATTTTATAACGTCCTTTACAAAATTTGAGAAATGCTACGCTAGAAATTTTATTCAGCAAATTTTGTTAAGAATGCGGTAATATTTAATGCAACAGTAAACGCGCCATGTGAAGGTACGTACTATTTAAATATATCAACCACAAAGCATTTGAATTGCTTCAAAACCGAGTAAAAGTCAATGAATTATAAAATTCGGTCAAATGGGCGAATCTAAGTAAATTGCCACATTACTGTACAATGTTGTGAATATACCCAGAATCTCTTTCTATTTTTGCATACATTAACCTTGCTTTCGCCATGACAATAATCCTAAAATCAAGCAAAAACTATATGTATAAGTCATATGACTAAATAGCTGACTTAACAAACAATATAGTTATTATTAAAAATAAATAAATTACTTACACAAAGTTTGAAAAACATGGAAAATGCGCTATGCGTCAGAACGCATTATTTCTTTATCGAATTGGCACTAAGCTCTTCCAGTGTATTAAATTCGCCCATAAAATAACACATCAGATTGTAATTCGTATCGTTATTGCGTTACAATGAAATGCCAAGCCATTTCATCCCTGAATTTCCTCAAATATTAATAATTCCTAATATAGGGCTGCGCAATTTTCGTTTTAGAGCTTAAACTAATTTATGTTTAGAACATAGAAACCAGCAATTTTAATGCACAAAACTTCATTGTTAAAAATAATATTGTTTAGAACGCCTCTGTTGGAGGAATTAAATATGTTCTGAAAATATTTCAGACAACCATGAGTAAATACCATCTTTTTAAAATAAGTGTCCTGAAAATTAGTTAGCTTTTATATAAATAGGTTATAACCATCAATAATACTAGTAGAAAGTTAAATCACCCTTTCTATTGTACATCGCGACAATGCGGCTTTTGTGTCATCTCGTGTCGCGGAACTTTATGATTTTCTACTAAGAAGTTGTTTAAAATTAATACAACCATTTGAATAATGGGGAAAATGTATTAGAACGACTTTTTTGTAATTAAGATAATTCGAAATCGGATACTGAAATAATTAATGAAAATAATACCGATGACGATTTCATTAATATTACTTTGACAATCTAAGAATAATTTAAAAACAACTACTAAACAACTAATTTATTTTTTTGGTAAAAAAAATGGGATGAATTCAAGATTTTACAACTAACCGGAGAACGAACTTATAATCTAAATTCTAAACCTTGCTTACAATTAAGCCAGCATCAACGGAAAGCAAGCGTACATTCTCACCGGCGGGAATATTCACTACTACAAATAATCTGGTCGTTCCTAAATACTTTGTTTTTTTTAAAAACTTATTGTGCTTATAAAACATAGAATAATATATGTATTTTTAATTTTAGAATATAATTTTAAAATTGCTGTTTTGTATAAATATTTGAAATCGACATTTTTTAGTTGAAAGAAATAAATAAATATAACAAAAAATTGTCTCCTGATTATGATTTTTTAATAAATTAATATGTAAGCTTTTACCGATAAGCAAAGAAAAGTCTCACTTCCCGGGACTTTGGAATAACTATTACGTACAATATCAGGTCGTAATCCATTTTTTTAAAGCCAATTCTTGCCTACAATCCAGTTCCGACAGAAAAACCTTTGCACACATTATCAAGTCACCGTGCAATTTTCAAGCGAACCCCTTTCTGCCCATATATCTTAATCCTTATATACCACAACGTGGTCGTCGGATCCTACTGTCGCAACCGCAGAGATAGCTTAAGATAAACCGCCGGAACCGAGTACGGAAAAACAAAAACTCAAACGGAAAACCTCACCACCGCCCACCTCCCCATTTTCCCGTTAAGTCCGGTTAGTACTTCTCGGTAAAACGAGAGCGGACGTCGAGACTAAACTGTTTACCGACGGTCGACGTCGCTCTCCCGTTAATCGCTCAATATTTTCCCATCGGGTTACCCGTCGGCGTGCGTCACGGATTCCCTCGATCCTTCGGGATATTCAGGGCTTTCAGGGATTTCACCACAGTCTCTCACCTACTGCCGCTGTTTCTCATTAGGTTGCGCGGTAGGGTTCGGCAAACAGATATTAGTGGGCGAAGACAGCGTGCGAAAATCGTGAGCGGGCTTAATAGACTTTCTCGTATAATAGACGTGTACGTCTTACGTTTGATGGAATAATCTAAGCCCCACGTTGACCCCTAACGGGTCTAAATTTAAAGGCTGCAAACGACGAGAACTTACGGGGACCTAGGTGACCTATGTAATTGAGTGCGCGTGTTCACGAGAGCGAACACCCATACAAAAGAAAGCGCTCACAACTTGGACCCTACAAAGTATATTTTATTTTTTCCAGACCGTGAAGACCTTCGGCCGCTGCCAATCGTATATCATATATTTATCGTATCTATGCTTCGTGTTTAAATGATCGAATAAAAAATAATTTGCGATATTTTTCTTTCAAAAATAGATATAACGCCATCGAAGAAAAATCAGTCAAGACGAAAAATAACTTAGGTTGAAGTTGAAGGTAACATTAAAATTTCGTCCGGTTCATTTCAATGCAACGCCATTTAAGACCGAAGCGATACAAATATACTAAATTTCAGGACCAATGAGAAGTGTCTGACAGAGATAGCAAAACAATAGTTTATTGCACTATTATTAATTATATATTTTAATTTGTCGAGATGGACTCAACATTATTTGTTGAAAACTGTTTTGATTTTTTTTATTTGGAGCATTAGGTAACGGTTTAAGAAGAGACAAATTTCACCTTGTACGACCAAACACAAAATGTCTGTCATATATATAATAATATGTGCCGCGATGTATTTACATGAACATCTTATGTATTTCAGCAGAAATTCATTGTTATTGTTTCAATGTTATCATCCGGTTTAGTTCATTAAAAATTAAAAATAAGTGTTATTTTTTAAGCATCGAGTCCAGAAGAATGTCTCACATTAGCAAAAAATAATTTGAATGATGATTTATAAAAATTAAAATTATAAATTAATAAAAAACACGATAAGCACTGAATCTTAAAATTCAAAGCAATTTTCACAATAACCCGTTTTAATTATAAAACCGAGCACTGTGTCAAGGAATGACACGCGAGCGATAAAACCGCAACGGTCGTGACGGATGAAAAGTGCCAGTCATTTGGGATTACCCAAAAACCTTCACACACATACATTTAGCACAATCCCTCCACAAAAATTCATATCTAGGGATTGGTCCACCGATGTTTGTTTCAAAGAATCGTAGCTCACAGAAACATAAATCACACACCAGGAAAGCCTCGGGAAATTCGGCGAAACGAAATGCAAATAGTCTGGAAATGTATTTTAATTTTATCTTGCTCTCCCAGACTCCGTCAAAATGTCCGAGTTGCTAAGTAACGGTTGAAGATGGGTTTGAAAGTTGGAGAGAATATATAATAAATTTATCAATGCCGAGGCGAACTGAATTAGCATGAAAAGTCTGCGGATATGAGGTGAGACATGTTATAGAAAATTTATGGACGGATATGAATACGAAAAAACGCGACGTGCAAAGACAAAAGCGTTGCTTTGGGGGTGGAAAGCGGAAATGACATGTGACAAATGAAAATGATGAAAAATATGTGTACGTGACGGGGAAGGTGTACGCGTTCATCCCGAGGGTGAGCCAATTTTGGAATATATGTTAGCTGTATATATACGAGAACACACCAATAAAAAATATTAAATAAGCGAAAATGACTGGAAATGGAGCAATTTGACCAAGATTCCACAATTCCACAATTCCACAGACAATGAAATGTAAAATGCGTTGGAACATCCATCCACATAATAGTTATTTGCCAAACGCTCGCTGACTTCATATAGCCATATCGACATAATGCAAACAAGACTGATTTTGAAAAGGCTTTTGATAAAGTTTTTAATTCCTTAAAAAAATGGATAGATTTGAGTTTTCCCACATTTTTTTAAATCATACTTTTAAAAATTACGTCAATATGTTTAGTATGGACAACACAAGTCATGTGAATAAGTGTGAATACATCTCTAATATTAATAAAGTTATTCGTAATTCCAAATTCTTACTTTTCGTCGAAAACTTTATAGTATTCCCTAAAATAGATTCAATTGAGGATTGTAAAATATTTTAATTTGATGCAAATTTGATTTGATGAAAATATTGTGCATGATCATATGCTAATAGATTACCAATTAATATAAAAAATGTCATCTCATGACATATTCAAGAGAAAAATCACTACTTAAATTATATTTTAAAATAGATAACAGTGCGCTACATCGCATAAAAGTAATCTTGTTTCAATAGAACTACTGATTCCATAAGCATACGTAATAGTCTCAAAGATGTTGGGGAGCACTTGATGAGCTCGAGGGTATTGTGCGCCTTGTATAATACCATCGAGTATGCTCTTCTGGTATAATGGCTAAATATTGCTACCAACTCCCTTTTAATAGAAAATGTCCTAAAAATGTTTATTGAATACCTGTACATGAGGGAATAGAAATATTATTCATTTATATTTCCCACAAAATTCCTATAAGGTATGCTTGGATATGATTTCCTCGAGTCATGAATACTAGGAGAAGCACTGTTTTAAGTTGCAGATAGGGAATATTCACAATCCGGAAATTGAGTTACTTCAAGCAATACTCAATTGAAATTGAGTATTGCTTGAAGTAACGCAAGCAAAGCTATCCGACTTTTTAACCATCTGTCTAATACTATTGATTTGTTTTCATCCAGTTATTCACAGTTGGTAAGCGCATTGAGTTATATCCATTATTGTATATAATTATGTATTCCATTGTTCTATAAATATACAAAAAAATATATATTTCGTTATTATGTATTTTTTTTTTCTTTACAGAAAAAATAAATCTTGTGGTGTGAATTTTGTTAATTCAGAAAGATAACAACGCATTTTTATAACCGTACTTACAGAAAATATAATTGTTTGCTAGAAAATCATTTTATTAAAAAGAAGAAACGATTGTTGCAGAAAAATTTTGGCATTACAAAGCCAATTATACTAGCTTTACGAAAGAGCATCGTGAATTTAACTTAATTAAATCTTGTGGCTTCATTCAAGGCAAAATTCCAACTAAGAATAATAAGTAAAATTTCTTGTTTGTAAGGTTTTTAAAATGCCATCATATCAAACCCCGCAACGAAAGACTCACTTTGCAGTGATTTATGTCAACCGAAATTTCAGCGTGTAAACTTTACAGTCTATACAAACGCTTTCAAAGTAGTATGTATATAGCTTAGAAATAACATTATTAAGAACGAAAAGGCACACTTTATAATGATAAATGTTAACGAGCTCATTAATCATGACGCAATCTTTGCATCATTGTAACATTAAACAATAAAGCAATAATTTTCATCGAGATAAGAAGCGCACTCTGTTACATGCGAAGATACTATATAATACAATTTTATTAAATCGATGCATCAAATCCCCGTAATTGAATTATACTGTACGCGATTAAACTTGATACATAATAAACTCGATCCGCAAAATCTCATTAAGTCCTCGTTTACGCGCCATTAAGCAGAAATTATGTAAAGCGTATAGATATGTATAATAGAATATGGAGCACATAAAAATATAATCTTCGTTTTAATAATATATTATTGCGAAGGTAAAGGGCTCTACATATATATTATACTATGAATGAGGATTAAATCAAATATTAATATAACAACATGGAGTTTACTTTACAATATAGTAATCTTAAAAGCGCTGTCAATCCTAATTTAATAGTTAATAATAGGTTTTTTGAGGTGCAAATACACCGAAGACAACGTCCATACAGCGCTAAACGATGTGTGCGCGAAAAGCTCTGCGATCGTAAAATGGGCAATTGGTTATGTCGCAACGGATGTAGTGCAAAAAATCCGCTCAATTCACAGCTGCATTCAGACCAGGTAGTGAGAGCGGTGTTTTGCGCAGGGACAATGTATCCTTATTTCACAGTCCGAAAGTTTTATGATGATAAGATAAGTATAAGGCATTTTCCAGTTAACGAAATATATAAATGCGTACAATTCTGCGAGCTTTTGCTTGTTAACTATGATTTGATTAAAAATTATTTTATTAGGATTTGATTAGGTAATTAATTTTAATTATCGTTTTACAAGTTACAAAAAATATTTTTTCTTTACTTGAGCAAATTCTCATGTATAATTAAGTGGTTCATAAATAGAAGATTATAAAAAAAAACATTTAAAATTTTATGATGCTTTGATAATGGTCGGCACTTCATCAAGTTTCTGTTAATTTTTAGCTCATAGTAGAAACACATTTTTGTTGTCAACAATATATTGGAATGGGCATATATACTTCTCACTTGTTTTTACAATAAGCAAATTATTATATTAAAATTGTCCCACGTTCATGGACATAAGACAAAACAATAGTGGTTTTGAAATCTTTGCCATTTTTACTATCTTAATTTAGTTTCATGACAAAATTTAATCTTGACTATGGACTTTATTATGACTAATATTTTTTTTTAAATACAACTTTATAAAAATCGCATTAGTTTTATCTGATAAAAATAATTTTCAATCACTTTTCAGCTATATAGTTATAAATATATTTTTATATCATATGCAATCAGTATTATGAAGCGACTACATCAACAAGATAACTATATTGATATTGAATTAATAGAAAATAATTCTAAAAAAGTTACGAGTAAAAAACTTTGGACAACGAATTTTTAATTCAAGAAATGAAAAATACGATTATTTCGGTTACGAATACTATCAAAGCAAAATAAATGGATTCGTGGGATTTACCAAAACATTTTAAATTTCTGGAATCTAGTGGTAAACGAAGTCGAATTCAAGAAAAGCTTTTTAATTGCTTGCCATATATTATATTAAATCTACTTCAATGGTAAGTGAATGCGTATTTTCCATTGCTAACAGTTTTTCAACAAAAATGAAATATATACCATGTACTGATATTTATAAAAATTCAATGATATTTTTGAAATATTACTTTTTAGAAAAAAAAATAACAGCAATAAAAAAATACTTTTTTAATAAATTTTACTATGGAATTACAAAAAATATTTAAATATTATTAAAAAATAGGTAAATATTATTAAAAAAATATTAAGTCTAATGCATACAATGTAATAAATTACCCGGAACTGAAATGGGTATCCGGTTAATTTATAATAACCGAGGTTTATTTATTTTTCGATCACCGTGATGCATTGGTGTAACCTGTTAGATCACGATGGACGTAATTATTAAAATGTCCGGTCGAGTAAAAAATATTTCATTAACATCGTATGGGTAATTAATGGCAAAATGTAACGTCCATAAACTATGGCTAATTTTAACACTAATGAAACATCCGATAGTTGTTAAATACAACTATGTAAGTCAATCGGACACAAATAATACCTACAATTAAGTATTAAACACCATATTGAAAGTCTGGGAATAAATTTCATCAATATAATTAATTAAATTATGTTTTATTAAAGTTTACAATGACTAGATGTCACTTTGCAGCTGAGGTAAGTTATTAATAATAGCGCATTTTTATAAATAAAAATTCGAGTCTACTGCGGGGACCGGAACCCGTGACTTCTCTGTTTTAAGGACTAGGTTATTCCTAAATTTACTCTATTTTGAATTATAAACGCTGCCTTTCATTTTCATCCTTCGTATTGTGTATAGATATTGTATTCCATACATAATAAACATTATTTTTAACTACTATTAAATTGTTATATTGTTAAGGAAACTAGATTTTAGATGAAATACTACAATATTTTCATAATACACAGGCATAATAATCCATTGACCCTTTTGTATCGATAAAAAAAACTATCCTAAAAATCTATCAAAAATATAATACACACAATTATTTTGTAGTGCAAAAATAGACAAAACTCCACCTTATATTCGTCCTAAATTCGATACTACTGTATTTATCTAAATACGCAATTTGCGAGGTATCGCCTATATTTAACTTTACGTTAAGAATCATAAGCTTAGTAGAATTTAAATACTATTATGTAATATACAACATGTCGATAAATTGCGAAAGGGCTTCACGTGTGCTATAAATCCCTACGTTCGTGTCTACGTCGATTGCGGAAGGTATAAAAATATGCGAATGGTTCACACGTAAAACTCGCATACGAACGTAAACCATAGAGAGTTACGTTCTTTCCCATAATCGGAAATTCAATAGCCTTCTCCTTCAGCCCGCCAGCTAACAAGCACATCCCGACGAAGCTTTTCTCTTAAAAATAAAACCGTCGAACTTTTTAAATCAAATCAAATTTTGAAATCAGATTCGCGTTTCGTTCTCGGATCGAGTTTCGTATATATTTGTTTCTTCAAAATATTGATTTAATGCTTGAGCAAAGCAAACGTAATGAATAATGGATATAAATATTTTTTCAAGACCCGGGCCTCCGAGAAATTCATTAAATCGGGAAACTCAGAGTTTAGCGCCGAAAAGGATCGATCTATTTTATTACATTTAATAACGAAACATGATAAAGTAAAAGCAACAAGTAATTTTGTATACGCTAGATACATATATAATTAAAAACGTATAATAATTGATAAAATGCATGCAACATACATGAAAGCTAACCATTATGCAAACTAAACACAAGCCCCGTGTGTGCACTTGAGCGACAAACAAACTGACTGAAATCCTGAAATCCAGTGGCAGAGGAATATGAATTTTTGATACTATTTTAGTACAGCACTGATCTACTAAAACCCAGTGAATTAATTATTACAATATTAATAAATCGACACATAAAAACGCCTTAATTAAACTTAATACATAATAAATTCGATCCGCAAAATATGATAAGTAATAATATATTAATAAATACACTAATATAAAATACTTTAAAGAAACATGTATTAGCGATATAAATGGAAATATTCGTCATCTCATATTTATGATATTTTATTAAAAAATATCCACTCTCATTTATTAATATATTTTTTCCTAAATCCTTACATCTCATAAAAAAAAAGTTGCCTGTATGACCTGTCTGTTAAGTGAAAAATATTTGGAAGTATTATTTCGCTTACTTATTATGAGATCAATGTGAAAATGAATTCTCAGAAATATATGAATTTCGCTTACATACAACGATCACATTTGATGAAAATTAAAATATGCCCGTATTTAACGTAAGAGTGGGCAACAAATTTCTGAAAAATATTTTTGATGCGGAAAAATACTTTTACTGTTGTATATCATATATTTTTAAATGTCTTATTTTTTTATTTTTTTTTTTAGATTAAATTAAGACCATCGTGGCCTAACAGGTTACCCCAATGCGCCATATAATATAATATAATAATAAAATATAATATAATAATATCAGAAAAAATAGTAATAAATGTATTGTGTCATTCCCTTTTTTTAATGTGTGATTCCTCTGCTGTTCCCCTTATAAAATATGATATATGTATATTGAAGCATGAAACGAATGCTAAAACATCATTCTATAGAAATCTCTCGAAGGAAAAAAAGAATAGCGGAACATTCGCCCTTCGCTAGAAATAGATCTAGATAGACAGCAAAGGGAATAACACGTAAAATTCCATTAATGTATTCAGGTAAATACTCTACGTGGTACATAAGCAACATAAAAAAAACTAGACATTCAAGGTACATAACTTCCTATAAAACGGTATTAGGTGTGATAAAACTAAGACATAACACAACAAGAACGTTATATAACGTTTTTTGGAGTAATATTTAGGACAAAAGTGATTTTGCAGCCCTTTATGGAGCATAAATACAATACATCTGAAGGCAATATAAACTATATAAGTTTAATCCTTCGGTCCCTTGAGGTAGTAAAGGTTGGATTATGTTTTTCTTGTGGTAGATGTTTGTGCGTTAAAATAAATGTCCAGTGTAAATAACTTTTTTATTGTGAACTACCTACTACGTATGTTTAAACAATTTCTTCATTCCATTTTGACGCGCAATTGAATCCCATTGTATACAACACGATTTTTCATGACACTTTCAGCTTACGTAGTGTTTCTTTTCGAAAAAAATGCCAAATAAATGTCTTTTTTGTTAAAAATTAAATTTGTACGAATAATTTTAAGCGTTTACAACCACTGCACAAAAAGGGAGGGTCCGTGCCGGATGTTTGAAAATATGCATGCTTTCTTGGAAGTTTTTAATAGAGGTCGGAAGTATCTGAATGGAAAAAAATTGTTTACGATTTTCTTAACTACTCTAAACGGCCTTATCTTTTCTTTGGTAATCAAAGAACTACATTAATAACCAGATAAGAAACCGCTCGGCATGGGAATCGACAGACTGCAAAAATGTATGGAGGCTAAGCCATACAATTTCCTTGTCGGCGAAACTAAATTTCGTTTTATCAATAAACCAAAGAGGTTTTTACTCTTTATTTTGTTCGTTATATGAAAAATGTAAGTTTCAACTTCTATTATTGTCAATTTTTATAAGATTCGGGTATAAGCTCGGGAGCCCAAAATTCCTTCGTAGCTCGGCGATCTGTAACCAATCAAAGTAATTTAGATCAATCAATCAACCAACCATCACTTAATTGAAGTTAATTATCATAAACGATCATCCTGTTCTCTGTTCATCAATTTTATAATAGTATACTGTTGTGGGGTCTTATTCTTAAAACCAAAATGATCATACATCAACATGGAAACAAGAAAATAGCGTAAAGAATGGGACTACACAAAAGCCCTCATTACGACCCGAAAGAATCATGTAAATAACACGCAAGTGTTCTTACTGTAAATATTATCCGTCATTAAAAGAATATTTCTTTGTTGCAAAACGGTCACGGGAAACAATAAATCACCGGATCCACAAGATTCCTGTTGCAGTATACGACCTTAGACAATGCCCATCAAGCAAATGTCTTTCTAATTGCGTATACATATTTCGTTGTTCTAAGAAGCGGTGACGGTGGTTGATTTTTTTGGGAAATCTTGTAGAGAAACTGCTGCTGAAGTTCGTCGAAAGCTTGTTTCTATTTATGTAAATGTTGTTATGTACATGCAAAATAAGAGAAAGTGACATTTATGACTAAGAGAGGAATGAAAAGCTATCCACTGTCACTGATAAGCTCATTAAAAATGTTTGTATATGCGTTAAATGATCTACGCAGTTTAAACATGTCAAAAAGAGTCTAGAACTTTTATGACTGGAATCAAGAATCTGGTTTTAATGTTTACTATGTACACCATGAGTATTCTAAAGGTATTGTAAGTCAATCTCAAAATATAATATTTTGAAATATGTGTTATGTATTGTAACCAATAGTATGTCACTATTATAGCGAGGCTTTTGCACATTTTAAACAAGCTTTTAAGAATTTAGGATCACTACCATGGAGTAATAAAAATACTTAGCAAAACCACTAATTGGTTTATTCGAGTTTTCATTAAAAACCCTTTTAACTCAAAAATCGAAATTTCATATTTCCTGTTCCACGATTTCTTTGTTTTTCCCATGTTTATTCAAAACCATCAACTAGCTACAATGGGAATACAAAAATTAAAATCCTGCATTCGTGCATGCAACTAGAAAGCTGCACCGCTTTGCGGAATATTTTTCCTGGAAACGCCTCTAAAACCTAAAACTACAAAAGCATATGATTTCCCCAGGGCGCCTCCGTACGCCGCAGCATTTATCGAATATATTATTACATTACGTAATGGCTGTCTGTTCGAGAGTCGTAATAAAACGAGAAAAAGAAATCCGGCGCCTTTTTCGGTTGCAATCTTTGGTGCTATCGATCGTTGCGGAAAGCCGGCCCTGTCTGGGCCGGCGAATTTTCTCGGCTGTTTGCCAGTGTTTTTGGGGGCAGAAATGACTTCTCGCAGCCAAGGTCTAGAAAAGGGGGCGCTCGTAAAGCGACCAAAGGTCGCTTGTATCTCGGCGCGGGTTTCTTGAACTTTCGCGGGTCGTCGAACCGACCGCTTACACAAGTGATAAAAATACTGCTTGTCGCACAATGCACGATTATGGAGCCGCCATTATAAAATATTAAATTTTACTTTCGAGATCAAAAGCGCACAATACTGCGGGAGTTAAGTACGTCGCACGACATTGGGATGAGTCTCGTTTTATTCCAATTTTAACCATAATCGGGTAGAAAAATAAAAAAGGAATGTTTTTTTAAAGGACGTCTGACTGCGAATGTCTAGTTCAAATGATATGTATTTTATAATTAGACACTAATTTAAATTACGACTATATATTACGGATTCCTTAACGAACATTATTTTCATTTTTTTTAACATTATTTTCTTTATCTCCCTAAAGTAATAGTACTCAATGTTGGTAGATTTATGATGCTAAGGAGCATTGTACACATATTTTTTTATTTATGTCGAAACACAGAAACCCAATTTGTGTTTTCAGTTCCCAAATCGCCCTTCACTATTTCAATAAATAAGTCACAAGAACAATCGTTTAATATGACGCTTTCACGGTTAATTATATTAATGTCACGGGCGGACCATTAAATATCGCTTATGTGCTGGCAAATATGATACAATATAGCTGGGAACAAAAGTCAGATACGAGGTAAACAAATAAAGAAAGATAATAATCAAAGATTCATTTCAAAAATGTCCGCTCACATTATTACAAGTCGACTGAGACTCGGAGACAATCTGAATTTTTAGATCGATTATTTCATTCACACAGTGGGGCGGAGGGGGCGGGCCGCCCCGGGTGGCACTTGCTTGGGGGCGGCATATTCGCGATGGAATCGTCTAGTGTGGTTCTTAACCCTGAATATACTAAAATGTATATAAATCTACGAATAGAAAGAGCTTAACAAAAATAAATTTATTATTTTAAGAAATGCTGATTTTATGTATGGTGGGGCGGCAATTTTAAGTATTGCCCCGGGCGACACATGCCCTAGCTACGCCATTGCATTCACAATAGATATCACTGTGCGCGACATCGCTCTACTTTTATTTATCAATAGAAATTGAAAAACATAGGATTCGAATTATTTATCTGAATTTCAACTATATGAATATTCGAATAATTGATCGAATATTCGTTTATACTCAATTGAAATTTGAAAAAAAAAATCTTAAAATGTAATAATTTATATACTTGAACAAAGTAGGTAATCGTTTTTTTTTCTTTCAATATGCCCGAGTGGCTAGTGCCGCTCCAAAATCCACGGTCCTTTATGCGCCTTTATTTTGTTTCAAAATGCGAGACAATGAGACACGCTTCTTTTCAACAACAAAAATGCTTTTACGTCTTCGAAAAACATTTATTGAATAGAATGTTTTTTGGCGTGTCTACTATGACCGAAACTAGCAGAATATCTCAAAAACAAGTGTGCATAACAATGTTTGTGAAGTACGGGTTACGGTTTTGTATTTGTTGTTTTAAGAGGCAAAGATTTTATTACAATCAGTCAAATAATTCGATCGCACACAATCCCCACAGAACAAGCTTCGATACAGATCCGATCTTTGTGTAAATAAAATTCGTTCCAATCACTATTAGCTATTTTATAAACAATAAATTCGATAAAATTACATATTTAAAATGTTGGTAATTTAATTATATTGCAACAGATCTTAATTCTTTGAAAAAGCTGAAATGGCAAATAAATAATTGCACTAACTGGATAAATAAATTAATATCGGTAAAAACCGAGACAAAATTAAGAATATGTTCGAATCCATTTTTTATTCAATATTCAAATAGTTAAAAACTACGAATAATTGAGAACCCTAATTCGAATCCGTGTCTTTCGGGTATCAGTCACTGACTAATCTATCATATATATTTGGTATACAGTGGTACCTTGACTTACGAGTTTAATTCGTCCTCGTAATTCAAATTACTCGTATGTCAAATCAATTTTTCCAATTGAAATGAATTGAAATTCCATTAATCTATTTTAACGGAGAAAATTGAAATTAATTAATGTCAATTGAAATGGTAAATACGTACTACCTAAATTAATGATTATTTTATAAGTTACGCAATACATTTATTTGCTCGTATGTCGAGTAAAAGTAAAAAAAATGATCTTATCTCGAAATACTCGTAAGTTACACTGAATATTTAAATACTCCGCTTTTACTTTATTAAAAAGGGTAGAGAAACGCGTGACTTTTCGTCGCCTAACGAGATTATTTCGTTTATGATAGCAATTGACGACAAAATCCTAGAATGACCTACATAAATTATTTTACACATACAACTTTAATAAACAATACACTTTTAAAACAATTAAAATATATTGGCAAAGTTCCAGGCGTTGTTCTCTCTAGAAACACTGCATATATTACATAATATCGTAACACTATCGATCTGCAGACAGTCCAACAAAGTTATAACGGTTAAATTAGAAAATATAGATGGCGAGTTGGATCTTTCAAGAAGCATGGAGAGTTGAAAAATTCTCGCATTTAAAAGACTAACTCGCGATAATTAAAATTTTATAGTATTCGCTATCGCGCAACTGCACTTAAAATTGCATTGTCACGAGTTAGTAATGATTTGTTTTATCAGTTGTTTTAACTTCAAAACGCAAGACTATGTCGAACAAGCTACCCTAAAGCGGTGCAACGTGAATCGTTAGACCCTTTCTCGTAATTTACGCGATTGCGGAGAATGTAAATGTAATTCTGTGAATCATTCCGACGGTCATTCAGGATTTCCCCGTAAAGACGTCAAATGATTCATCGCAGGTCTGGGTCGGTCGAAGGGGAGGGCGAACACCCCCGTTTCGTGGGGGCTTCCGGCACAAAGGGGGTTGCGAGGGGGTCGCGACTCGGCCGGTCGATACCGACTATACGTTACGTAACAAGTTTCGCACCGTGAACCGATCCGGTTCGGGACAGATGGGAAAGTAGAAAATAATATGCACGTCGCAATTGAGCTGGGTAGATTTTTCCGAAAATCCAAAAAATATAGCGATTTGAACCGCTGGCATAATTTAAAAGACGAGAAAAAAAAGGTAAATTTTTCTGATATTTGGCAGATATTATTACGCTGACCTCGTCTCTTCTAACAATACCAAATCGATATTTGGTACACACGTATTACTTGATCACTAAATCACTCACCCAATGGCAAACCTTACAAGTAAAAACTGAAATTGAATCACTAAACCAATTCGCGTCGAGTAGTTTAGTATTTAGTGATTGAAACGCACTACTTTACTCACTCGCTGTGGTGCTCACTAAATATAATTTCAACCCAAGCAATTTAGTGAATATATTTTGCGTTTACGCAGCGAGAAAATATTTTTAATTTCAAGTATAATGCAAACGAGATTTTTTTACTATTTTACGTTAAAAAATATGCTATTCTATTACCAACGCAGCGAGAATTATTTACGTGTTTCTTTAATTAAAACTATCTTTTAACTGCATTATAATCTTTTTTTTCTGCGTATTTTTCTATTATACATATCTACATTGATATAATGCTTAATCTCTTAATTATTTCAAGAATACAGTGCTTTTGCCGCACATTTAAAGAAAAATCAAGATTTATTTATTAATGTAAAAAGAATATTAGATATATTATTAAACTTGGTGGCATAATGAGCCATCTTCTTCGAGAATTAATAATGCAGTTCATTTGACCGCGCAGTGAAATTTTTTTTCAAAAAATATATATTTACTTTTAAATTTAAAGTATAGCAAATTACTTATCTGTGTAGCGAAATACTAAACCATTTTATTGCGCCGCGAAAATTATTTTAATTCAATTAAATATCGCGATTTATTTGGCCATGTAATGAAATTTTACACTCAAAAGCCGCCTCTGTACTATGACTAAGACATGTGATTGAATTAAATTCACTTCCCTTAAAAGCGATTTCTCTTACAACCTGCGCCCTTATATAAATATACACACAAGTTAAAGTATGCTTCAAATTCGACGAAGCCAGGTGACCCGATGACCCAGTTACGTTCCACGTCGGACAAAATCGAGGTACACAAATACAAAACGTACAAGACCACACTGGGACGCGTTGACTTTGGTCCGCCGCTATTTTCGAACGCCTCAAAGTGCTACCAACGAATTGCCACCACGGTTAAACGGTTAACCTTGCCTCTAAAGTGGTACCTTTGTGTCCGCCCTACGCATACATATCTCAAAAAGGCGATTAATCATTCTCGCGCCGATGGGTAAGACCGATTATTTTCTCTCTCGCCTTTTCATAACAGAATATAAAAGAAAAAATCACTCACATTCTCTTCGACGGTTTTCTTAATTTTCGCCCCGGCCTCGCTAACTTTGGCACCGGCCTTGTTCACGGCCGAATACAAGAAGTTGCCGAAAGATTTCGCACCGGCCACCGCCTTGTGTGTCACTGTTTCGACAAAACAACGAAAACGCCAATGGCGAATTACTTACGATTGATTAAAGATTAATTTATAAATACCGTTTCCGATCTGACCGGTCGCTTCTTCCGTAGGCGTTCCGACTGGAGACACTGGTCTACTATCGGCGCCGCCGGTATCACTGCAATTCAATTAAACACCTATACAAAATATACATAGAAATACACATTGTCGAATAAGATACGTTTACACACAAAAATGAAACACGGACCAAACTAGCATAAACACACGTTTTTCATCAATATATCATACACTGAGATGGCCATGCTAACTTCTCGATCTTTACATTTTAACAACATATAAATTAAATAAATGCTTCATGCTGATTTAATCAAATAATAATAGCAATATATATTATATATAAATATATTTTTGAAATGATAATGATTTTATTATGAACGTGTTTATAACTCACCTTCGGTTTTTATATCTTAATGATTTCGACAGGATACGTTCAACCGCATACCTTTTATACAAACCTTCGTTCAATCCGCTCATACGATTCGAATGATTTTTGATGATTATTATTACAGCATAACAAAGCAATTTCATAATGTCAATGTGAAAGAATGTGTTCTATTGATCGTTTCGATTTGAATGAGTATTCTAAGCAATCTTTCATGGAACGTTTTCATAACACACTAATTATTATATAATATATTAATTTGGGGCTAGTGAAGAACGAAAGTCTTAAAAATAAAATACTTAAAAAATAACATGAACAATGGGGGTTCATCCATAAATAATGTCACCGATATGTGTTCAAGCCCATTAGCATTAATTGCGCTAAGCAAATGATTCAACACAATGTCAATCGATGATTCGATCAGTATATATGCTATAAAAATGTATGTATATAAAAGTGGCATGATGAAGAACTATCGGTGGCTAAAAAATATCAAAAAATATAAATTAGTATGTGCATGATCATTATCATTGTATAAAAATGAAATAAAAATCGTTTAACATATTACATAACGAAAGAGCAAATCTGAATATCGAATATATTATATAGCATAGAAAACGTTAAAGTGTCTCACCATCGGCTCTGCGCATCTATTATCAACGGTATGAATTAATTGCATCATTGGTGTAGTGTGAGTTTTTTGTCAAATTTTATAATCATTGCGTATAAAACAAAAATGCATGCATATATGGTAAAAGCGTTTCAAAAACGATAAGTCGATTATATTATTATAAAAATGCTGTTGCATTTTTTTAATATTATAATCTTTCCGACTAACCAATGTTGCAAGAAATTTTCAAAATGCAAGAATATTAAAATTTGTGTAAAATTAGTGACTCATCATTTAATGGATAACCCCGTACCTAATGTACCTAGAATTCTCATCGTCGTCTTTAGTGCGCTCGACCGGCGGAGGAGCCGGTTCGGCGACCGGAGGCTCCGCGGCCTCGGCCGGAGCGACCTCAGCTTCGCCTCCTTTCCGCAGACCGGGGATGGGAATACCGGAGCCCAGCCAGCCGGTCATTTGCGATTTCACATTGGTAAACATGTCCAGTCGGCTGCCCTGCTTGGTGGGACTAGAAGCGAAAGAGGAAAATTGCGTAAGTCGCGAGTCGCGAGTCGCGCGGGATCGATAATAACACAATAAAGGGCGATATACCTGTTAGGCTTTTCTCCCTCGACCGCCTCCTGAGCGGCGGGCTCCCTCGTCGGAGTGGGAACCTCCTCGTCCTGAGGCTCGCCTTTGGCGGCCCCCATCCACGAGCTGACCTGGTTCGTGAGCCCCGAAAACATTTTCGTTGGCGAGACACAGGCGCGCGCGGCCCCACCTCGACCGCCACTGCCGTCAGCTGACCCGCTCGATCGTCCCTCGCCTCTGCGCCCCTCTCTCTCCGCTCTAGCCCCTTCCGCCTCTCTTCGTCCTGCGCTTCTCTTCCCGAAACGACGCGATCGACCGGGGAAATGCACGGGCACCTGCGCACTACGTCAACTGTCAACAAGACAATTGTGGCCATAACGCCGCCCTTCTCGACCATCTGTCAACACTGCAAAAATTGTACAATTAAACACAATTACTGAAAAAAGTTGCCGCAACTTTACTTACATACGTATTATCAGATAATATGTTTTTTCAGTATTTAACGTTTATTGAACGGATCATTTTCCCCTAAAATTTACAACCTTAAAATATTTTAAAGATGAAGCAGATAAACAAAACACTTTATACATACATATATGCAAAAATTGCTTGTTAAGTTCATGACAAGTTTCCGTATGTATTCTGTTTTTAATAAATCTAGTGGTACATATGTGAATCGATTGTTCTCAGTTTGTTAATTAAACCACATTTTATTATTTCTATTTAAACTTTATTTTCTAATAGCGTTCTTGCTGGACAATTTTTCTATTTTCACCTTTAGGTATGTCCCATAATTAGAGTAAACACAACGTACAGACTTTTCTTGTTTTTTATTTCTGAGTACATTGCCTTCTAAAGCACTAAATTGCCTTGTACATCTTGTAAAGGACATAAATATTTATTTTTACATTTCAACGACAATAATCTAATTTTTATTTTTTAAACGGTACAAAGAAAAGATACAGATCAATGTGTAAAACCGGAAAAATCACGATAAATGGGACGTACATTCTAAATCTTTTGTTGTTACCTGACAGGCGTACGCTTAATGCGTTACAACGGAAATCTGTAGATACAATGAATATCTACAAGTATTAACCCAAGCTTACCATATTTATGAAATAAATATTTTTCTTCATTTTCAGACGCTGAAATGTATTTGATTGAATGGAAGAATGCTGATGAGAACTAAAAAAAAGGCATTTTGAATTTTTTTGTAAAACCGAGACTAATGGTGTGAAATCGAAACAATCCTGGTCAAACCGGGAGGTATGGTATGCCTATGTTAACCATCAGACTGAAAGTCTGGGAATCGGTGACATCTATATTAATAATTATAAATTATTACGTGTAATATTATTCATAAACAGTAGATATTACTTCAACTTGGGTCAATTTTTTAATAATAGCAGTTTTTATAAATAAAAATTCGAATACCACACCCGCAACCTCAGAGTTAATAGTCTGAGACGTTACGGACTGGGCTATTTTGTGACTGATTGCGCAGCGCAGTACAAAAACAGATGACATGTGATTTGTATGTGTGTGAAGCAACTAAAAAATATTTTAAGCCTAATTGAATGGTGACCCACACCCCAATTTTTAACAGAATACTGCCCCAACAACAAACGCAACAAACAAAATAACCAGGGTAATCGTCTCCGGGTTCACACAAACTGATTGACAAACTTTAAAGAGAAGTAGCGTCCGGTACTTCCTTTTTAGAACTAAATCACTGCCGATAAGTTTGTGAAACATTAGCAAACCCTGTGTCGTGGGTTATTTCCACTTGAGTGAGTGTGGAAGATGATCATTCAATACGACACGCTGATAGCTGGAGGTGTCCAAAAGGCGGCTAAAATGGCATGTCATGCGTATAGCAATATATTTCTTCATGAATTGATATTTGTAAAACATTTTAATGTAGATATCAATATTAATTTTAAGACTGAAATGGCGTAGTTCGTTAAGCGCTGGACTAATAATCCAGCCACTGGTTCGAGACCCGCAGAGACATAAATATATATTTATAAAAATGCGCTATTATTGAAAGTCGGCTCCAACTGCAAAGCGACATATATTATCAATATCTTTAGCAGTTAAAATGAATCTCATTACTATCGCCACCATTATGTTTCCAAACGACTATTATACCATAACTCATGCCATCAAATAAATGCTAATATAACACCGCGAAATTGGACTTTAAATATTTCGAATAAGATGCCATTTCAATTTAAACAAAATACTGATACTGATCTTTCTATGAGCTTTTTTTAAAATATGCAGCAGAGGGTGTGGGTATTTTAACTATTTTAATATTCATAAACACTGTACTTGCTTAGCCATTATAAATTAAATTAAATATTATAAAAATATTTTTTATTAATACTAAAAATAAATAGAAATGTTTAAAGGGTCCCGGAGACGATAAATCGCGATTGTCAATCGTTACGTGATTGACCTTTGACGATTCCTTCTACGGCGCAACAAACCGAATAAGTCATAGCGATTGTCGCAGCGTCAATCGCTCCCATCATTCGAAACCGTCAATCACGTAATGATTGACAATCGCGATTGATCGTCTCCGGGACCCTTATTTAATGAGTTCACATTTAAATTATTATAATTAAATTAATTCGTAAACTATTTATGGTCAAAATTCGAAGTGCTATGATCAAAGATATAATAAAAACAAAGCTGGCGGTGTCATGTTTTTTGACGTTAGCACACTCGGTTGAACTGTCTGTAATCTCGGACTGAACCGACAGTTTTTACTTTACCAAGTGCTCGACAATTAATCAAAATTCCGACTAATGCTAGTGCACCGGGCAGAAAACACAAAATGCCTGAAACGAAACTCAAAGAACTGCATATGGCCGATAGTATCGAAGACCTCGATAAAAGGTCTTATGTTCCCAACATAAGGGAGAAGAAGATCAAAGTGTGAGTATTGCGCAATATCTTAGAATCCAACACGTAATGTTATATAATAAAGTCTTTTAGTACTATAAAAAAAATGGTTCTAAGACAAAGTGTCCAGATATTATAAATGGAACGTGGGACACTCACTCCGCAGCGAAACTGTAAATTTTGGGTCCACTGCAAAATACAAATTGGGCCTCCTATCTTATCAAGAAATAAAAACATTTTTCTTATAGAAATTATATTTATTTCACAAATAGTAAAAACGTTTAATGAAACATACAAAACAAATTTAAACTAACATTATTCAACATATAAAAATATACAAATAATCACATATTTCTTTCAAAGTGATTAAATTTTCATATCCTTCTTTTATCAATTGGTACTTTTTGTTCATTCCACGAGTTTATCTTTATAGTATTAGCATATTTTTTTACATGTGATATTTCATCTAAGAGTTTTTTCTTCATTGTCAACATCTACTTGATCATAAAATTTTGAAACATATTCAAAACTTTTTTCCACAGTTTGACAATTAAGATCGTTTTTGAGACTAATCCACTTAAAACAATCACTGTGTTCATAGACAGATGTGCGAAGGTCCAAATATTGGATACATTTTTTATAAAAGCTATCAACACTGGATCTAAATAATACTGTTTTGGTCCAACCATTCTCTTCCAAAAGTCTTAATTGATTGCATACAGCAAGTGGTAGGTACTATGATTATCTATCCTTTCTTTTAATTTTCTATTTCTACAGCTACTTCAATAATAGTTATAAATATTATATATTTTAAATGTATTTCATTAAATGACATGCATTTTTCTGACGAAATTCAAGGATGTCCCTGTTTAATCAAAACAATAAAATTGTGCCGTCGCAGTGGTTATCTAGCGTTCATATTAAAACTTTTTATAACAATATTACAACTTGCAATAATTGAGAATGGAATTAAGAAAGCATATCTAAACCGAATTTTGACCAATAGGAGAGCGCAAAAAACAATAATCCACGTCAAAAGCAATAAAATCGTGTCGGCGCCGTTGCAGTGGGAACGCTCTCGTTACCAAGCGCTCCCACTGCCACTGCGCCAACACAATTTTATTGCTTTTGATTTTAGACTTCCGTGAAGTGATAATTGTTTTTATGCCTTCTTATTGTCCAAAATCTATTATATATTATATTAACAAAAATAAAATATTGAAATCTAATACACACTTTAAAACAATTTTATTTAAAATAGCATTTTAAAAATACCAAAATGTTCAAATTTACATCTGAGAGCCTGCTTCTCGATTTTGTACATATATTTCCAGAAATTGAAAAAACTCTGTTTTAACTGATATTGGCTTTATGGTCAACAGGGAAGCGAACAATTTTTGTAAAATAGGTATTCGCTCCCCTGTAGATTCATAAGCATTTATTTATTTTTTAAAACTAACAATATTTCCTCGTACATTTTTTTCGTTTTGCTTCAACAGCTCCCTATTTAATTCCTGACTCAATGTCAAACACTGTAATATCATTATCTGAATCAACAAGAATTTCGTTCAATTAAGGGATATAATCTATTCATCATTGTTTCTCCATTTGATATACATTTACCTTTGGTGCAACTTTTAAAATATAATGTATTATTTGATTTGAAATTTGAATCATTTAAAATTTGTGTTAAGAACATTTCTTCTTTCTAAGATTTTACAATTTAATTCGTGAAACATTTCTTTTCCCAGAAAAGTATTTATTGCAGAAATCTTTTTCATTAAAAAATTAATGATTACTTCAGCTTGTAAAATATTGGTATATTTTCTACTTAAAGCTTCAATAGCGGTTTCTATCGGTTTTAATACGTCTAATATTTCATTTAAAATAAAAATATTTTCATCCTTCCATAATATCTCTTTTATAATAATTGCTCTTTTGGCAATCGTGACGCATTGGGTTTACCTGTCATGTCACGATGGTTATAATATTAATAAATATATAAAAATAAATCTAATTTAATTTCGATATCGAAGGATTAAAAATCGCTCAATATTTTTTACAAGTGAATTCACCCTTGTTTTAATGTCTAATAATAACACTAGTTATATATTAAACTCTAATTTGACATCATTTTCAAGAATTATATTTTTGGCAGAACCTTTTCTAAATAATTTTATAATTTTTCCTGTCTCTTTAAGGACTTTTTCATATTTTGGTCTCATAAACAAATTCCTAGATTATCATTTTCATAATACAATTCGCCGATATTGTCTTCGTCTTTTATCACCATTATCTTCGTTATCCACATCATATTCGTTATCATCAATTTTATTTTCTACGATGAAATCAGCTGATTTGTATTTTTATACAATACATTTATGACGGCCAAATGTATTCCATGATTCAAACATAATAGATTTTCTACCGGACTTTCCCTACCAAATTTTACCATTACACTCTTCCAAAATTATTACGATTCCCGGGATTCGATGCATCGAAAACCCCGTGTATTCCCGGGAATCCATTCCTGAGTCAGAAACCCTATTATTTATCGATATAACTAGTATTTAATTCAAGCTATCAATTTGAAAGCTTCTGTGAAATGATTTATAAAGAAGATTGACTCAAATTAATAATTGAGCTATCAGCGCAAAAAGTAGTAGGCTGAAAATAAAATTTCATTGTACAGTTAAAATTTAAACTAAATACCTACTTGAAATGATATACTGTGATTTTATATAGCTCTATTTATAAAATCTATAATATTTTCATATTTCAGGTTTGCTTAAGTGATAAAGGACATTTGTTATTATTACTGAAAAGCTACAATATGATGAAAAATCACATAATAATTGCATAGTTCAAACCGTTTAGTACCCCCACAAAAGTAACAACATGCTTAGTGTTTCTTCTCGAGAAAAATATTAAATTGAGAATTCTCATTTATCCAGATATTTTCTGATGAAATTTTATAAACCATTTTTTATTATACAAAATTAAATTTGTGCAAATATTTTTAAAAGGTTTACAACCACTGCCTTTTTTATAACACTGTATAAGTAATGGCTGGTTTATGCCTTATATCCGTACTTCTTGGAAGGTTTTATTTGAGGTCTGGGAATGACAAAAATTTTTGACACTCGAACTCACCTTATTTTTGTTTATGTAATAAAAGAAGACACTCAGATAAGAAACCTTTCTGAAGGTGTTCGTGGCAAATGTAAAAATGGCAAAAATACAGTGATACCTTGGTTTTCGTTGATTATTCGTCTGAAAACAATCGTTGAAATCCGAAACCGACGAAAACAGAGGCAATTATTTGTAGTATGTGTTAACACTGGCAATCTATAAAAAAAGCACAAAAACACTAACACCCACAAAATCCAAGGCAACCGACGAAAACTGAGACAATTTTTTCGCTGAAAAAATCGAAGATAACCGTAGTACCACTGTATACATACTTTCTCAGAAGATTGAAGGTATTTGAATGACCAACAATTTTTTCATTTTCGATAATCCGAAACGAAATGTTTTTGTGAAATAGCAACAGCTGTTATTGACAGCCAAAGGGGCCCTAAAATTTTTGCTAAAACAATTGGAAAATATCAATTCTGAGCTAAGATCGAAATTTTAACGGGCAATTAAAGAGAAATTATATAATCGATGAAACCAGACATTGATGTCATCAATTAAATATTTGCAAAATCCAGAATCTTTTACCAGTCAAAAAAGAAATGACATCTTTAATTATTCTTCAAAAGCAGAAATAAGTAAAATGGAGAAAGAAACTATTCGCAGATTATTTAATGGGTCGACGAATTCAAAGGACCCTTGCGACTCCATTAAATCATTAGAATTGAAGAAATTAAAAATTTATCATTAGCGCAACAATTAGGGGAAAAAATCTTTCAGCCTTACAGAGAGTAGTGTAAGAAAATCAACATCTTACAGATTAATGGAGGGAGAATTCAAAATATTTGAATCAATGGGCAATAGAATGAATAATTTACAGTGCCTATTTGAAGCATCATTGCCGATTAAACCAACAGCAACACAAAACGAGAGGAATTTTTCCACGTCTGAAATTTTTTTAACAAAAATAGAACGAGGCTGTTTGATTTTACCTTAGATGGCATGTGTTTTTAAAGGGTTATTTTAAGAATAATATGTAATACTGGATTACATACATTTTTTCACTCACAGAAATTTCTCGAGAAATTTGAGGAGTAAAGTCGAGAATTCTCATTTCTCGAAAAATAAAAATCATCGAGAAATCAGAATCCCTAAATATTTTCAATGATTAATATAAAACATTCTAAGCAATTGTATTAAGTTGCCCTTAAATATTATTTCAAACTATTTTTTGTTGAAGTTCTGAAGTTCTGAAACTTTAATTTCTATCCGATAAAACTGATGCTCTTTTGACACTACTAGTTTGAATTTTATACATTGTTAGATGTAATAACACAAAGATTGCCTAAAAGCGTGCGGAAAACTTGCATATCATTCTTCATCAAAAATATTTTTTTCATCTATTAAAATACTGAATTTTTATTTTATATAAGAAACAGTTTCGAGTATTTTATACTGCTGCTTTAATTGATCCATATGCAACTGTACGTATGTTGGAGTAATATGCTGGGTTTACATATATTAGGATTTGCGAAAAGAAACGTCGTTTTTTATTAGTGAGTAAAAAATTATTTACAAAAAAATATACAATATTTATCCCAAAAAATATTTTTTATTGCTATTTTTGATATTTTGCAACAATTTGTAAAAATAAAACAACATCTCAATTTTCTTGATATGAAATTTTGGTGTTTAATTGGAGATTTTGGAGATGGCAATTTTTTCACAAGAGTATGTGTATTTTAATTAAAGGTACAAAATGACATTGTTAAGTCATTTTCACCCCCAAAGTGGAGTTAAAAAATATATGATATACATACATGTTTATTATTTTAAAACAAAATAATTGACACAATACGACGATTGTTTTCCAACAAGGATAAAAGAAGTCATATTATTTATGAGGATAAAATATTTAAAAAAAAAGATTGTCCTCCGCAAAGAAAGACGTCTGGTTGCATTATATAATAAAAATTATATAGTATTTTTTAAATTAACATGTAATTGTATGTTTGTTTATTTTTAAATTAACATGTAATTGTATGTAATGTTTGTGGTTTTAATAGAATTCAACACGGATCTTAACTTTAAGAGATGGAAGGGTTTGTGTATCGCGCCTTTTCTCTCTTGCTGACTTTTCGACCTCCCATCTTGGGCATAAACTAGATCTAGATAAAAGAGATGAAAGTGAGAAATGGGGCGATATATAAGCCCTCCCACCTTCCAAAGCTAAGTACCTCATTGAATTCTGTCAAAAACATAAATAGAATTATACATATTGATTTTTTGCTTTATCTTTATAGGGTTTGCAATAGTGCCAAGAAACTTTATGATGAAGCTGAAGTCGAGAGAAAAAATGGCGACGAAGAATTATCATATCTACATTATATGAAATATGTTGAAATTCTGACGCAAATAAAAGCCATTCCCGGTTATGAGAAAGAAAAGAAATACGTGTCTGATATGATTGGTTCAGATATGCCGATTCAGGCACTGGAATGGGCTTCAAAATTAAAGACCAGTCTGATTTCTAGGTATTCGATGTGATATAAAACATTAAACACAATCAAAATTTTTAGATTTTTGACTTTCAATTTTAATTAAAATAACTGTAAAGTTGAAAATATTTAGCTATGAATGTGATAAATAATTAACCATTACTTTTTGTTATCATAATCTTTTTTTAAAAAGACATAATTATTTTTCTAGGTATAAGGAAAAAGATAACTATAAATTAAATAGTGAAGCTGAAAAAATAAGACAAAAGATCAGTGCTGACATTGCTAAAGCCAAAAAAATACAAAATGAAAAAAATGTTTATGTTTACCCCAAGACAAAAAATTTAAATGTTGAAGATGTTGATATGATAAGCGATAATATAACTAGAAGTGAGACTTATTAAATTTAAAATTGTGAAGCATATCATTTACGTTGTATTAAAAAATTATAATTTTAGACAATGAAGAAATGACTATAAAATCAATCAAATTGTATATTTTGTTGAAAGATAAGAATATAAAAGTTCTTATTTTGGATACGAGAAAAAGTTCAGATTATGAAGAGTCCCATATTAGCTTTCCGCAATGCATCAATATTCCAGAAGAGTGTATTGTGGCTGGGTTAGTGTTCTCTTTATTATTATTTTTATAGAATATGAATATACCTTTTGAGAAATATAATTTTTTTATATATATTTCATAGTTTCACGGCCAACAAACTGGAAAAGAGTTTACCGAGTCAATCCAAATATCTTTGGTCTGAACGATCCAGTATGGATTACATTGTTTTGTTAGACTGGTCCAGTACTTCTCTGATTCCTGGAAAATCATTACATCTTTTGAAGACCATCTTACTAAAAGTATTCATTTTTTTAAATAATAGAGACATAACTCAAAAATGTTCACTAAAAAAACAAAATTGTTACAGTGGGACCCGCATGTGATTTATAAAAATGTGCCAATTATTCTTGATGGAGGTTTCGAAGACTGGTTGTTAACATACCCAAGCTATGTTACTAATCCCCATGTTATTCCTCCAAGTTCACACTCAGAATTCGACGACCTTCTCAGTAAGACTTACTATTACATATTTATATTTTTATTATTCTATTGGATAGTTATTTAAGTCCTGTTACTTTTAATTAATTCTTAAATTGTCAATTAAAAAATCTACTAAACAAACTGAAAATTAATTACTTAGCAATTTATAACAGTATATGACACTTGTAATTTTCCACAATTATTTTTTTTTTAATATTTTGAGTGTATGTATAGATCTTAATCGTCCCGTGTCTAATTTCATGACAATCAAACCATGTCTATTTATTTTAAGCCTAAAAAAACATCCTTGAATGGATAAAAAGGCTATTTATTAAAAATGTTTTTGTATCCCAGGCTACTTATTTATAATAACATTGTATTTATTTCCAATAGATGAAATTGAATACCCTACATTAAGTGATCCTGTGTTTCGATCTGAAAACAATAAGTCATTCGATCGATCCATGAAGTCTAATATTGAAAAAGATTTATACTCTGATTCTACGCATAAAGGTTTCAATCCTAATGTGGATAGAAGTAGTAAGGTAATTCATTTTTTTCTTTCATTCGCCATCATCTATTACCCAATAATTATGTGAATTTAATTACAGGCTGCTGCTTTACATACATATGAAGAACGTTCAAAAACAATGAAAAACATATTGGAAAAGCAAGAAAAATTAGCCGGAGTCTCGTTGAATATTGAAAAACAACGAGTTCTCGCAGAACAAGTTTGCATCTATTTTTATCTTCTTTGTCTATTTCCTTATCACTCCCTATCTCCGAATTCTTCAAGTTCCCCCTATGACGTCTGCTTGCTGTTGTACAGGTGGATTTCTCAACATCTTCGTTCCAAGAGACCTGACTAATTTGTCTGTTACAATTTCCTTTTTTGACTGTAAAATAGCAAGACACCTTGGCTTTTTAACTATCAATGTTATATTATCTTTATATCAAAAGTTGAAGATTTCCTTATACTGTTATGCCTATTTAATTATATATATATATATATATATATATATATATATGTTTATATTAATTTTATTTTTTTAAGAACTGGGAACAATTAAGAATTACTACGGAAGAAGAATCGGACAACCAATTAGAATCAAATCAACTCCGCGAACAAGAGCTCATCTCAGAAATAATGCAGTTAGAAAACGTGCAGCGCGACATGGCTCTTGAAAATCAGCAATTGCGAGATCAACTGAAAGAGTATAAGAAGAGAGAAGAAATTATCAAAGCTTCTGAAATATCGCCAATCAGTGATAGCACAGAGCCTTCTAGTGGTAACTCGAGTCCCACCGACAATAACCTGGCAACTGACGGTAAATATAATCAACTTTGATACAAACAGCCATGCTTGAATCTGAAATTTATTATTTATAATACCGCAGAAATAAGTGAACAGATGGAGCGAAACTTGGCTGCCGAAGCTCTGGCTAAAGAGAATAAAATAAAATGCATCGAAGAAGAAAAGGCCGCTCTTGAAAAGCAAAGAGAAATGATGCAAGCGGATAGAGAGAAGATTCTTGCAGATGCTAGAGAGAAAAAGAAGTTGTTATTTCAGGTATGTACGAATGCTGCTTTATATGTATATATGTATTTACATGATGACTTTTTTTAACAGCAATATGAAACTGAGAAAGAAAACTCTTCTCCGGAAATGGAAGTCAATTCTTATGAAATAAACAATTCTAGTGCAGCCATCAAAGACACAAAGGTAGCAATTTTATAAATTTAAAACTAAAACATTCTCTCGCTATTACTTGTGATTTAGTTCTATGGAGATGAACTATAAATCCGTTAATTTAATTTAATTAGGCTCTTGTACTTTGGTTTAATTTTTAGATAATTTATAAGTTTTATATGTGGTTTAAACGTATTAATTATATTTTTCTAAATGTTTAGAACTTTGATTCAAAATCTAACATTGACGTGCCACAGTTTGATAGGACTACAAAACCTCTAAACAGCACCACAGCATACGTAGAAAATATCCAAAATAAATACAGGGATTTTCAAGGAGCTTGGGGCAATCAAGTAAGCATGTTTTTTTTAAAATTTGGGTATATTTTTTGAAGATTTTATAAGGTATTGGATTTGTTAATTAAAATATAGTCACTATCAGTCAATAGTTTAAGACCAAACTATTTTTTGTTGATATTTTAATATAAATTATAAAAAAACAACATTATATTAGAAATCAAATACATATTTACCATTAAACTTAAAATTACAATTTTAAATAGTATTTTTGAAACAAAATAATATTTTTCTTTTAATTACTTTTTCATCAAAAAATCTATTATTATTAGATAATACGGCTTTAACTATTCTTGGCATTATAACAATTAAATTTTTCAATGTAGTGGTTGGTATGTTAGCCCACCTACTCTGTAATTGTTCCTATAAGGCTTTTTGGGAAATCAGTAAGTGCTGGCAAATTTTTTGATCAAGCTCATCCCCTAAAAGCTCAATTAGATTTAAATCTGGCGATTGGGGTGGCCAAATCATATTTTATAATATTATTTTTTCTTCCTTTATTTGTATAAACCTCGTGCACAAATTATGGAGTGTTGTCTTGTTGGAAAATAAAACCTTGCATGTTTAAATGTCTGCACATGGTAGCACTTGCTATTCTAAAAAAAATCCAGATTGTGACTTGTATAGTTTAGAATACACGTAAATGAATGTGCATAGATTAAAAGTTAAAAAAGTTGTTAAACTTCCGCCATCGCATATTTAACAACTGGACCGAATTAGTCACGCACATTTCTCTTATGACCCTTTATGTAGAATAAGAAAGGACGAGTCTAAAAAAATATTTAATTATTATTATTGATAATACAGAAAATAGTATATTCTTTAATTGGATAACAATATTTTTAATAGTTATAATAAATAAAGGTGGATTCGTGATTATGAATGTCGTTGCTGGTTTTGGTCTTAAACTTTTTACCAGTGGTGTATAATACAGTGAATGTGTATTACCAGTGAAATTATATTTTCATATCTGAATATATAATATTTTTACCAGTAGATATATATTTTTACTAACAAAAATAATTTAACTGATAGGTGCTAGTGAAATTATATGATACACTAAAATATCTAAGAAACTAAATTTGACAGTTGCAAAACGTCCATATACTTTCATTGTGTTAATTCGATATAACGTCACAATACTGAGAATCTAATCATGTGAAAATACACGTACCAGATCATCTATTTGTGAACAAATACAGCTTTACTGATAGTGAGCAGTGAAATTCCAAATCAATTGTTTGATACATTTTAACTGGCTGAGTTAGTGAAATTATATTTATACTAGTAAAAATATAACTTCACTGTTTAATACACATTCTCTGTAAAATATTTAAAAAAACAACAATTGAATATTCTTTACAAGAAAATATTAACTCCCAGAACTACTGACTTTTTTTTAGTAGCAATAAATAAATATTCTTAAATTTCCTTTCTCTACTAAAGCGAAATTTCATATTTTTGCTTAAAAAATATTGAAGATTTTCAGAAATGCCTTCTACTCTGGACTTACCTTTTGCAAATACTATAAATATATAAATTGTTTTACTTTTGTAATAAAGCTAAATTTTGGAAAATTATAAGTATATAAAAATATTAATTTTCCACCTTTAAATGTTTTATATAGTAACTAAAATATATAGATTCTTCAATATTTTCTTAATCTATCCTAAAGTCCTGTTCGCTTTGTAATTATTAGTAAACTTAAAAATATACTTATCTCGGTTTTATTAACAATAGGTTTACGGTTAAAAATCCATCAATTTGATGGGTGTCAAATAGATATATAATGACCAGATTTTCAAAAATAAGTTTCCGAAAATAAAAATATTGTTAATATATTTGCATTGCTAAAATATAAAAAGTCGTAAAAAAACTCCCAGAAAAAATACTGTCTGATACAAATCAAATCAGAAACCCGTCAATTATATGGGTGCCGTAAATCTAGTGTTAAGAAAAGTACTAAAAAAGTAAAAATACATCTGTGTTTCATTGTAGTATTAATGAATTACTTTTGATGTGTCATATTGTGTACTATATTAGAAAAACGTGATATTTTCTAAATGTCAACTCACTAAGGAGCCCTTACATGAAATTGACATTGCTCGTAACATTGATCCACTCCGTTAATTAATAAACTAATATTCGAATAACTCTTAACGGTATGTTTGTACATTGTCTACATGTGAGGCTTCTTAATCAGGAAGCCATACTCCGCACACTCGCTCGTGTGTTTTAAAGATTTAGAAATTGTGGGAGCGATCTTTTCTTAATTTCCCCGCGTGTCTCGTACGTTCGCAAACACGTGAACACATACTAACTCAGTCAAACGATGATCGACGATCGCCGAGTGTACTCGCTTGCGTCCAGATCATTCGGAATAAAATATAGAAATCAAATATTATACGTAATTCTGTTTTTGTTATGTCAACAATTTTCGTCATCACTACAGTGTTTCATGTCGTGCTCGTAGTTCTGTTAGTGTTAATGTTCCCGCTTTCTACGTACAACATGTTGAGCTTTGACGTTGTTTTAAAATGGTGTTGCTTATGAAAACTAAGTTTAAATTTTCATCACATTTTATTATCATTCTGTTGGGTAAAGTAAGTCCACTTAATGTGATTAAATTGTTACAAATGAAATATCAAATGTTTATGTCAGTTTATAGTCTCCTTAAACTTTTGGTAACCAAACTGACCTAGATCCTTTAATCCACTGAAACAATGTCCAACTACCATTATGTTTTAACGCTAAATATCTAATACTACAAAAACTTTATTATAATGCAAGTTTTGTGCGTCTATTTTATGGCTAATCAAAGTTAATAAAAACAAGCTCTAATGTTTTGTCCCCATTTATATTGTATTCTTAAATACTTATTTGTTAAGCAACTGTCCTTATGATTGGTGTATTGAAATTAAAATTGCTTAAGGTATGCTACAACTGGCATCATCTCTCGAATCAATAAATTGATTTCATATTTATATGTTTCAAGACAGACTTTAAAGTTTCCATTTACATAAATAAAGTACAAAGAGAAATCCATAAAATCGAATTCTCAATTTTTATTGTATTGTATACAATTATTATTTAAAAAATACACTATTGCAATCTAGATTTTTCCTGACTTTCCTGAAACCTAAATGACATTTTGAATTTGACACGATTAAACACGATTTTGAATTTGACCATCAAAATAGAATTTTTATTAATAATATTATAATTATAACCCTGGCTTAAATCGCACGTTATAATTGAAATGCAACAATAAAAATGTAAATTCTATAATATAAAATAAAAAAATCGATTAAGCAATTTCTGCCAAAAATGCATCCTTTATTCTGATAATGCACTAAGCAATCTATCCTGATCTATATATATATATATCATTTTGTGTATAAAAGACAATATGTTCTCCATTAGGCTCACTGTTACAAAATAGATTGTCTACTGCTTATAATAAGTGACAGAACCTTATAAGAAAGTAACGTCAAATCCAACATTATATTTGATAAGACGAAATATTAACATTGTTATTAAAAGTTTCATTGAAATACAATAGGGTATTTAATATATATTTGTTATTTCTAGGGAAGGGGATTAACGGGTCTCAAAAATTTAGGAAACACGTGTTATATGAATTCTATCATACAATGTTTAAACAACACTTCTTATTTAGGGAAATATTTTTGTGACGGACTATATAGGTATAAAAAATATATGTTATAATCATCACTCGAATCGAAATAATAAATACTAAATTATATCATTGTTTAGAAAACACATTAATGTCGGTCCAAGAAACGACAAAGATAACAAGACTCATGGTGCAATAGCTGAAGAAATAGCAGCTGTCGTTAAAGCTCTATGGTCCGGACAATATCGATTTATATCACCGAAAGATTTAAGAGTACGTATTATACAATATGTTGAGATTAATATTTTTAACATCATAATTTGTATTTTTTTAACTTTAAAGAACATTGTCGGAAGACACAAGAGCATGTTCCGAGGCATCGAACAACAAGATTCTCACGAGTTTCTCACAATTCTGATGGACTGGCTACATGACGATCTTCAAATATCCGCCAATCAGCATATACATTCAGTAAGTAAAAATAAAAATAAATTTTAAAGTTTATGACATGTTATAATATGTTTTATTTTTATAGGATAGACTAGCTGCTGCGGACAAGGCTTGGCTGGAATACACCAAGTCCAAAGAAAGTCTCATCTTGAAGTTGTTTTACGGACAAATCAAATCGACAGTGAAATGCTTGATTTGCGGCAAAGAGAGTGTTACTTATGACACTTTTTCAAACTTATCTCTAGAACTTCCAAGCAATGCAAATAAGTGTTCGCTTAGTGTAAGTATGAAGGATATTAGGAAATTGTTAGTACAAAGTCTGTAAAATATTACTAAAGTGATATTTTTATTTAACATAGTCACGGATTAGTAAGCGTGGGAAAGAGTTTATTAATTCTAACGTCATAGAATGTCTCTTTTTGAGCACACAGTTTTCGTTTCCATCTTCTTTATAATAATAAAGTCTATCGATCATTGAAAGAAATTAACTTTTTATTGCTAATAAAATCCATACCTGTGTAATATTCGCTCTCAGTATACTTTGTTTACAGTAGACATTTTGAACCATTTTCTCGATAATGTGGCAAAATTCTGGCACATTTTTGACAGTATGTTCTCGATCTGAATCCTTACAATAATTTGCTCCTTGCAGATCAAGTAATTTGAGTCATTCATTGTGCAACGCCATATATTAATAATAGACTGTCTATTTCTCATGAAAAGGATTATTTATATCATAATTAATAATGCTTTTTGTAATGAATTGACATATTACACAGCAACCTAATAATAAAATATATTGTGTAGTATATCATATGTGAAATAATATATTGTTACAGGACTGTTTAGAACTATACCTGAGTGATGAAAACATTATCGGATGGAACTGTCCTCTTTGTAAAGAGAAACGAAACGCCATAAAGAAATTAGACATATCGAAATTGCCTCCCGTTCTTGTGATACACTTCAAGAGGTTTTACGTAGATCAAGACTATAACTCAAACATATACAGAAAAAAGCAGACATACATAGACTTTCCGCTTAAAAACCTAGACATGAACTATTATGCACTACCCTCACATCAAAACAAACAAAAGACGATGTACAATCTGTACGGTGTCTCCAATCATTACGGTTCGATGGAGGGTGGCCATTATACTGCTTTCTGTAAAAGCAGTATCTATTCAAAGTAAGTATTTGATTGTGTGGTTAATGTTGGTTGTAATTGATTTTTATATTCGGTTGTGATTATATTTCAGATGGTTCAAGTTTGACGATCATTCGGTCACCGAGATATCGTCGAATGATGTTGTGTCGAGTGCTGCATATATTTTATTTTACACGACTGATAGTGCCTTGCAGCAATAGAGAAAATATTATGTTACATTATTTATATGTTACCAAATATATTATCTTTAATTTGCTCTTTGTTTTTTTTAATATGATGCGAAGAGAAAATGCAATCTTATGCATTTGTTTAATTGAAAGATCTCAATCTACACTATAATTCTATTTATCTGATACACTAAAATATTAAATGAAACACTAGCTATAGTCGGTGAGATATTTTACCTTTTGCTTGGTCGCATGTTAAGTGACGAGAGTGAGTGAGAGATAAAAGTATGATATTGTATGCCTAACTAGCTATTTTCAATATTTTAGGTCAACTCAACTTAATAGTTGTTTAGATAACAGCAGTATATTTTTCAATATAATTCAAGTACTTACAAGATATGCATCGAAAACAAGAAATAAATTTCTGAATTCAAGGAAAGATGCTAGTTGCAGGACAATTATTTTACTTAATTGATAAGATAATGAATAAAAAATAGTTAATTTATTAAGTTGGTTTGCCACAAACTTCAAGGATAGTAGTCCTGCAATGGAAGGCAGTTAGTTGTGAAGGCATTAAACTGTTCACTGTATAGCATATTTCAAAGCAAGGTGTTGGCGTAAAAAAATAAAACAATTTATTTTTATATAACTTTTTCGTAATATTACTTCCCCCTAGCATCCTCAATCAAATACATCACTATCCATAGTAATTTATATGTTATACACAAGGCAAAGGCTTAAACTGCCACATACATAATATTTTAATATGGAAAAAATAAATGTAAAACAACAAACAATAAAATATTTGAAAAATGTATTTAAAACCTACATTGTTCATAAGTAGAAAATAAAATATTATTGTCTAAATATCACAAAATTTACAAATGCAAATCAAAATTGTCTTCATCTTCTTCTTCCTCGTCATATTGTCGATTGCATGAACCTATAAAAATATAATAAATTCAATCAATTTAATCTCATAAACCAAAGTTAAGTTATCTCATAAAATAATACCACTGTAAAAATCCTTAAGCACGCTTAAATCCAATTCTTTAGTATTGATAGCAGATTTTTCCTGATCTAACATCTCAACATCGACAGAAGTTGTATTATCGTCATAAGTTTCAACTGAACTTTCTATAATAATGGCATTTTCTTTTTCCTTAATTTTGCATTCCAGTTCATATTTTATTTGCATTATTTCAACCTATAAAATAAATATAAAGTATTAAATCATTGAAACCAATGTAGCTGTCATACTCATAGTAATAAACTGTTATTGATACATACGCTCAGATTTATTCTCTGTTCTTTGATTTTCTTTAGCATTTTTGCAAGCCATTCTTCATTTGAGATTATTTTTAACTCTTCTTCAATTACGATCCGCAACTCTAGGGCGCTCGATCCGGTATTGACAATTCTCGCCATCAGAGCCGAATTCTGCGTCAAAAACTCGAGTGTTGCCATTATCAACTGTCAAATATAATGCTAAAAATAAATGTTCTGAATTAATATGTTTATTTAAATTCCTTAAATATTAAACAAATATAAAATATGTTATATTTATTTTTGATATCTTAATATAATAAATATACGTCATTAAAAAAATGTATTATTAATTATCAATTTAATATTAATATCCCCCTTCATTGATTGAATTGTAAGATAAAAAT
This sequence comes from Plectrocnemia conspersa, assembly GCF_051122295.1. Lineage (NCBI taxonomy): Eukaryota > Metazoa > Arthropoda > Insecta > Trichoptera > Polycentropodidae > Plectrocnemia > Plectrocnemia conspersa. The sequence continues at coordinate 14,645,480 of NW_028277173.1, forward strand.
AGGCAGCATCCACGTGCATTTATCGACATAAGATCACATAAACGCGAGCAGGTAGCGTCAGAGTTGTTATATTTTCTTAAATATGGTGTAACAAATAAAAACATTAGTTAGCTTATAAGAGTTAGTATCTAAAAATGGCCGAAAAGCATTAAATAAATATCGATTAGATAAAAAGTCAATAAATAAACATATGTGAGTATATATGGAGCCGAGAAATAAAAGATGTGGAAATTAGCGTCTATTTTGCGAGACAGTGGTGCTGCTGGAAGAAAATGATTTTATGTTTGACTGCAGCGAAATGGCGTTTATATCAATAGGTATTGCAACACGCAGCTTCGTATATTAGCGTCTCAGACCCAATGGCGTAGCTTGGAGACGAAGCGCCCCAGGTGGCATTTGCTTGGGGCAGTATCTTCGTGATAGAAGGACCGTTCGTGTAATGTGGTTTTGGTGGACGGATGGTGACAAGTGGTAATTACATATAGATTGAGCCACTGCATTAGTATTTTTATTAAAAGTGTATAGAGTTTACATATTTGTTATTGAAATATAAGCGAGTGAACGGTGGACAATGCACCACCGGCCGTTGTTTTCTCATTAAGATCCACCAAAAAAATGTGCTGTCCGTCACGTCAGTGTAACCAGAGTGCTTCCAAGTTTTGGCCATAATGAATAAATAAAGAACAAATTAATTGTCCCCCAGTGTTTTTAAGCTGAATGCGCTAAGAAATAATAATTCACGAATAGCTAATAGTTAAAGTTGAATATATGAAAACAATAAACAACAGTTTAACAACTGCTGATTTTACGACCCAACCGTTCATAAAATGCCACCTCTATAGATAAAATTATTTTTGACCAGTTTCTTAGAATTGGTAAAAGTTGAAGATACAATAGATGCTCTCCATTGTTTTTCAAGTCGAGCACCTGCTTAAGTAATGAAATGCCTAATGAGCTTAACATATTTTATCAAACTTGACTTTTGTACATTTTTTTGTATTTGAAGGGAATATAGCATAGCTGGGGAGGTGTCAAAAGGGGCCGCCCGCCCCGGTAAGTTTTCGCATATTGTAGACATGTATTAAATAATTGTATGGGGGGAAGCAAAGTTAACAATGTTATGAATTTAAGTGAAATATTGAACATATAAAAAAATCTATAAAAACCGTCAGATTAGGAGCAAATGTAAAATTTTCCAATTTAAAAAATGCTAGTTATAATGCTATGAAGAGCGGCGTATACCGCCGTAATTTTTTTCAGAGCAGTCGTAAGTTGGAGCATCGATCCGTATGGGATAAATTCAAAATTGGCACAGCAAGCGCTGCGAAACAAACTAACGATTCATTCTCGCTTTCAGTTTAATCTTTATGAATGCTTACATTTACATTTAAAAATAAATGTTTTGTCAATTTTAAATAATCAGTGTTTCTCAAAATGCTGGAATATAAACGATGGATGTTTTAATTGTAAAAATAAACCATTAAATTCCAAATATGTTTATTAATGAAAATTAACAAAAATATATCCAAAAATACACAAAAATACATAGTAACTTGAAAGGTTCAAATGATACATAATTTTAATGTATTTCTATATATTTTGATTTAATATAATATATACCTTTGTACGCTTTTAACATGAAAAATGTATACAATATAAATAAAAAAAAATTCAGGTACAAATCCGTTATTGGGTACCACCAGAATATGTATACTTTTTTCTAAAATTTAATATACATAATTGTTTCTTATTCATAAATACTAGTGGTTTCTCAAGTAGAGAAATATAATTTAGCTATTTTCATGCATATGCAACAAAATAATACTTAATTTTCATCTTAGAATCGTAATACGTATTTTAATGCATTAAAAAGACTAACAATGAGAAACATAATTTTCTGTTAATACAATCAAACACGAATGTATTTTAAAATAAATTAACAATGACAGTAACAATTAATTTCAAAATACACAGTTTACACATAATTTGTATATGTAACTATAAATAATTGAGGCAATTTGGAAATCAATCACCTTTGAAATATATTTCTTATAAATGTACATATACATATATATATTTAATATTTAAACATAAAAATTTGAAATGTATTAACTAGTTTTAATAACCATTACAAAATATAGAATGTATATAAAGTATACATCACACTATCTGATTCAAACACAAGTATCGATTTTATAATATATTAATTTAGGAGGCAGAGTATTTTCAGTTAAATAAATAAAGATCACCAAATACTTTTCTAATATAGTTTTAAAAAAATCTCTTTTTTATTTTCCAGAGAAGAAACACCTATTTTTAGATAAATTCTAAAGCCTAACTTACAAAAATATATCAAGAATTGCTGCAAAATACATTGAATAAAACATTACTATGATTAAAAAATCAGATGGCAAAAAGGCTTTTTACAAATAAGCATCAAATGAAAGAAAAATCGTTAGAAATATTAGTTTAATAAATTATCTTTAACTTATATTTTCTAATGTCAATTTCGACGTGAAATTTTTGTAGTCCCGACAAATCTATAACAAGGATTACGAGATGATAGTATTATTTGCAGATTAGCTGCCTATTCTACTTCATGAACTATCTTAGAGTAATAATATTCCACATTAAACTACTACTAGTTGCTTTTTGAAGCAAAAGCCCTAATATAGAGTGAGTGTCTTGTCATTTTCTCAGAAAAAATATGCAAATACACTGATACAATTTAAATTGAAAATCATCTGAAATGGATTATTCGTCACGTTTCACCTTTTATACAAATTTAAAAATTATAATCCATCTCTAAATATATAAAAATGTGACGTGTCTCGTTTACAAGACATGAACTATGGAATTATAAATGTACATCCATCTATCAAAAGTAAGGTGTTTTAAATTCGCTTGTCAGATATTTATGAATTAAAAGTAATGTGAATTAGCTATAAAATATTGATGGAATCTACTTATTTAAAACAAAACTTCTGACGAACCCCTTATTTACTATGAAGCAATTATATGAGAGCATTTATATACATTCAATATAGCTCCGGATTTATAATTAAATAGGATTTTTTCGTTTTCTCCCCCGACGTTTAACTTCAACCGGTTTACTACTCTCTTGTGGAGGATCGTCAAAATGTGTTTGTATATGGTTGATAAACAATGTTATATCGTTGAATACCAAATCACAAATGTTACAAGTGTTCTGTTCGTGCGTCTGCTTGTTTTTCCCTTTCTTCTTCAACTTATCCGAATGCGAATTTATATCAGTCGTTGACACCTGCGACTCTTGAACAGTGTTTGTTGTCGGCAAAACGTAAGAAGGATCGCCCAACAATATAGGATCGATATTCAAAAACGTAAAATAATCGCCGTTTTCAGTACTTTTCGACATATCATTGTTGGCAGTCTCGTTTATCTGCTTGGCGGAAGTTCCGCGCTTCTTGTGATTCTTCTTCTGCTTCTTGTGACTGATTCTCTTATCGACCAGCGGCGAATCCTCTTCTAAGCATTCTTTCCTGTCAACGGTGGCGATTATTATTTTACCCGGTTGATCGTTAGGTTTTATTTTGTACTTCTTGTTTTTGTCCATTTCTACAATAGGTTTATCTTTAACTGATACACTTTTGGAAGTTGCCAGCTCCGCATTTTCTTGAGACTTCCTGTAAAATAATCCGACAGGATATGGCTCCGCTTTATTATCCTTTTTCAATTTGTTTTTTACAGACTTCATCTTTTCGGACAAAACGCTTATGGACATATCTTCTTCTTCTTGATTGAGAGGAACTTCGGTTGAAGTTTTTAATATATTTGCATTCAAGTTTAACATGTTTTGAGGTATCATATTTAGTACGTTCTGATTGCATTGTAAGTAGTTAGGTGGCAAAACTATTAAATTATTGTCCAAAGTTTTAACTAAATACGGTAACTGCTGCGTATTATTCATGACATTTGGAATAGGTAAAACGTTAGTCTTAGAAGTAGAAGGTAAATCTTTTTGTGAAATCTGTTCTATATCTACTTTAGCTTTATCGTTAATATCTACTTGGCTACATTTGTGATTTTTAATTTTATCTTTTTGAACAAATATTCTGTTGCAAGTCTTACAAGAATATATCGAATCGACATCAGTTACATCAAAGAACGTAATATTATCCGATAGCTCTTCAGGTTTTTTCTCATCTTTATTATCTATTGTATTATCTTTTTCATCATTTTTCACATCTTGAGGAAGCGACTCTTGACTATTTCTACTCGATTTATTACGCAGATTAGTTTTCAGTAGAGCCTCCTTCGGTAGTTCTTTTACTAGATTTGGTTTTTCAAACTTTGTCAGTACGATTTTCAAGTCTTTCAAAGGAGTCTTCTTGGGTTTTAACGGTTCGTCTTCTTTCATATCTTCACCTTTGAAAGTCGACAGAGATTCTAAGGCTTTTTTTACCAACTCGTCGCAATACTGATCATTGGATATATTTTTATCAGCCAAAGTTTTTTCCCAATCCTCGCGGGTCTTTTTCGTTCGCTCCGAACATTTGATTGATTTTTTTCCTAGTTTTTTAAATAAACTCTTCTGTGTATCGATGCACTTATCGGCAAACTCATGGAACTCGGCCACTTTCGCCGTACATCGGTAGCATGTCTTGTGAGAGAGATCGTCCCACTCGTCGATCTAGAAAGACATAACAGAAAAATATTATTTACAAATACACGTTTTTTCTAACCCTTTAGGTGACGAAATTAGATATATTGGTATTTGTATCTATTTGCCGATTTCGTCATTGAAGAATGAATTGGATACATTTTCAATGAGTTGCGAGGTATTTACTTCAGTATTTGAAATTAACGAGAAATATAGATTTTTCTCGATTTTGTTAGTTTTAAAAAATATTCATATGATGTCATTGCAAAGAAACCGAAATTAATTTCGCTTTATTTAAGCTGTAGAAACTAAGTGCATGTCGGCAAAAGTTGGCCAGTCAGTGGTCGTTTTTTAATATTTCAATTTCATTAACCCTTCAGGCTCGTATGCCTGAAACAGATTTTCAGTCCCAGGGACGTCATCTTTTTTTTTAATGGAGATAAAGGTAAAATTCATATAAATATTTGATATTAGGTTTTATAGCATAATTTTGATCAATTAATACTTTGAGAACCACTGGAATGCTTTTTTATTCAGTTTCGATATAAAAAACAACATTTATCATATTTAATTGGTAAATGTTGTTTTTTTGTTTTGAAAACATTTTTTTTGATATTCTGGGCAACAATGATTTTCCTTCCCAGTGGTTGTCAAAGTTTTTTTATTTAAATCGTAATAAATTATTTAATTTCAATAAAAAAATATAATCTTCTTTCAAAAAAAAAGGCTTTCTGTTAGTCTACTAAGTAGATTTTCAGAGGGTGTTCTATGTGTCGGCGCCGTCGCGGTGGGAATAACACAATTTTATTGCTTTTGACATAGATTTTAGACTTCTGTGAAGTGATAATTGTTTTTGTGCCCTCCTGTTGACTAAAATTCGGTTTGAATATACTTTAACCAATATTCTCAAATCATAAATCCGTAATAATATCGGTAAGGATAGTTATATTTTTAAAACATGAAAATGTATTTGGACTTCTGTAGTGAAAATATAACTTCACTGAAAAATACACATCACTGTAGCATTTATACATTGCATATAAATAAATAATGATAAGTATATAAATACATATATTACTACATGTGGAAAAGTCGAAATCATATAATTTTATTAGCACCTGCCAAATATAATATACTTCAACCGATAAAAATATATATCTACCAGTTAAAATGTATTCCGGTATGATTTCACTGAAATGACATATTTAAAAAAATATTTTCTGAATAGATTCAATACTTTTTTTTAGATTTTCCTTGAGTGATTACCCGAGAATTTCTGGTTTAGAATCAGTGACGTAATTTTAGCTTTTTTCTAGACATATTCAAGGGGGGCAAATGCCCCTAGCTGCCCTCTATGATGTCTATATAACTATGGAACGCCTGGAGCGATTTTAACCAAACTTATTTACTATCTGAAAAAAATGTGGAGGTTAACCATCCCTAGGCCACTAGGGGTGGGGAGTGACATGTAAAAACCGATATTGGTGTCGAATCCATAGTTTTCGGGTTCGCTGAGATGACTAGTGACACTCCGAAATCCGTTTAAGTCCAATTTAACCACCCATCGACAAAGGGGTTGAGAAGGGAGGAAAATAAACTGTCAAAAAAAATATTGGTATTGAATCCATAGTTTTCGGGGTTGCTGAGATGAATAGTGATACTCCGATAGCCATATAGACCAATTTGATTTACTACCCATTTTATTGAAAATAAATCCAAAAAAAAGACATGACCGGGAAGGGATTAACTAGTCTATGTATGCACTGTCAAATCACTTCAGTACACACAAAATAATTTATGAACAATGTAACTAGTTATTGTATGCTCTTTTGTTCGGTGTTTTTAAAAATATTAAAAATTAAATAAATAAATATATAATAGAAATGAAGGTAAATCTTATTGCCATTAATATAATCCTCCTTTCAAGTAGATTCGTTGCAGTTATTCACGGGGTGTCACTGTTCTGACAAACACTCGCTCACTGCCGCTCGCTAACACCTAACTTGTCCAACGCTAATATTTTTTATTATTAGCTCTACGATTAGTCGCTCGCAATTAAGTTGGTTGTTAAACACGCCCGTCTGCCAAATCTTGTTCGTTGATGATGTAACTAGCTTACATCAGAAAGTTCACTCACTCACTAGTTAAAGCATACATTATCTAGTGAAAGTATACATGAAATGTAGCATTGTAAGCTAAATTAAAACTCATAGTTAGTGCATACTTTGTCTAGGCATTTTATACTTATAAATACATTTTTGGTTCTGTTTTAATACTTTATATGCACACCGAAGGGTTATATGTATATATTACTGGAGAATGTGAAATTTATTGCGTGTGTAATTTTATCACGTGTATTTTTTTTAATTTACACATAGTGGATCAACACCTTTACAATTATCTAGTAACGAAAAACCAAAGGTAAAAATATTAGAAAAAAAAACACTTGTTTTATATACAAAAAACAGTGATTCTACTAGTCATTTAGAATTACCATATTTGTTCAGGGCTGGCTCAGATTTTTCCCGAAGCCCTAAAGGGATACATACTGCCGTTAGATTTTCTTTTCATACATATCATAACTCAACGGGTGCATTCAGTGAACACAAGTCAGCAAAAATACATTGCGACGTTAGTCCAACTGTTCACAGACATCACATATTTTGTTACCCACTAAATAATATTTTCCCGAGTATCACTTTTAGGAGCTAATTTTGACAGAAAAGAAATTAGCATTCCTAAAAGGATGCATCTTGTTCCAAGCAGTGCAAAACAGGAAAGCAAATATGGCAGGAAAGTAGTTGAATTTATTGAACTATAAGATAAAGAATTGATGGCATTAAAAGAAGCACGTCACACATGGATATGGGGTGCATGAAAGTTTTAAAACCGTATTTGAAAATTTACATAAAAGCAAATTAAAGGACCAAACATCCGCTGAAAAACATTTTCATGTACCAGTTTTTAAAAAATAATATAATAGTGTATGTATATTTTTACTATTTGCTATTTTATTGAAGTTATTTGGGAATGTAATGAAATGCATCAAAATAGTTTTACAAGAGTAAAGCATCATTATATATAAGCTGTATTATTATTTTTCCAAACGAATGTGATAATTAGTGATTTTATTTCCATTTTAAATGTATCAGAAATAGTTAGCAGTTCAAGTCGTAGGAATACTATATCGAAGCAATTCAATCTTTCCCTAGCATACATATCGATAACGATAAATAAATAAATAAATATCGATAACGATAAAGTAATATAATATTAGATACAAATAATGACAGATAAATATTGGCATGTTATTTTTTTTATGAATTAAAAGTAGAACTAAAGCGACATATAAGAGGGCATACAACGAGCATCGGCAGGAGAATTTTGATTTTGCCAGCGAGTCCCATTGCACCGAAGATGTTGACGAAAGGTCCATCTGAGACTCCACACAGGCGGCACTCTTTCGACAAAACGCTCGAAGAAAGCATCGCGCCTCAAACAATGTTGCCATAAAGCGCTAGCTTTCGGCCGAATTCCTGTTATTTTCAATTTGACAACACTACCCCAGTTGTTTTACTTGACAACCGGATCAGTGCTACCACCCGTAGCGTCACTCGACGCCGCACTCTTTTTAGCTAAACGATTTAAAAATATACAAACTAAAGTAAGTGCAATATTTATTCAATTTATATTATTATCATTAATAAAAATATTATTAATATTTAAATAGTATTGTTATTGATTTATTTTTATTTCTAGATTAGGTGTGAGAAAAATATTTAAATCAGCAAAAAACGTTTTCTTAAATCAAATAAATAATTAACCTAACAGCACCATCCTATATTTTTTTTAATAATGCACATAAGTCAAAATAATACCGTATTGGTGACGGCAAAAAAGGTTTATGTGAGTTCGATGCTAAACTATGTATCAAATTGGCAGACTCATATACGCATTACTTAATTGGAGACTTGGTCGTGGCATTGCTTCTTAATCTTTCATTTTTACCTTTTTTAAAATGTCAATTGAACCGATGGTAAATTGAGAATATTTAATTTTTAAGTTTAAACTCGAATCAAAACACATCGTAAAAAATGCGCGACAAATAATATATTTCACATACTGAATTGCGCAAAATAATTTAATTTTTTTCCTATGGCGATGAATCTCTCAAAAAACACAATTTTCATGATTTTTTTAGTAATATGAATTACGAAATACTACTAAAAAAAGTAGCGTGGCAAAAACATGCTTCAAAAACTAAGAATATGATCTTTTCTTTTTTTCACGCCGTCCAAACACATCGTGTATTGATCATTTGCTTACTTGCAATGAATAAAAGATTATATACTGTAATAAGCCAACATATCATCGTCTGTCAATAAATTAATTCAAAGACGATTCGTTCCTAGAAGCTTATGAATTGTATATGATAAACTGCAATTTATATTGTCCAGTGCGTATTTCTGGACAATAACATGTCACGTCGAATTCTTTTTAAAAATAAAAGCCAGTAAGAAATATTTATTGAGTACATAAGGAGATTGACTTTTTTATTATGAATTTTTCCCTGTGGGAGCCTAGATTTGTGATGGCCAAACTTAGTGGCAATTGAGTAACACTGGCGTGACGGTTATTCTCTCGAGTGGCAGCCCTGGTAGGGCTCACAACGGGTCCTTCCGCAATCGTCTATTTTACCATGTAAACAACTTCAATAAAACATTACTCAATAAAACATCATTCAATAAAACATCATTTAATAAAACATTACTGCAGCGGCTTAATCTGTGTCTAATTGCCACACTTCACTATCCCATCGCAAAACCACAATTAATAAAATAATAAAAAAAAATGCATTTTCTGTTGTGGGGGCCTATTTATCTACTCGTTTATTCGTTCATCGTGGCTAACACTGACGTGACGCTCGCAAAGGGCAGCACTTTCTTTTGGTGAACCTCGACGGGAAGATAATGGCAGGTGATGCCTCGTCCACTGTTCACTCGCATATATTTCAATAACAAACATCTAAACTCTACATACTTTTAATAAAAATACTACTACAATGGCTCAATTTGTGTAATTGTCATCCATTACCACCCGTCTGCCTAACTGTCTTTAAAATATCATTCTACTTTTTTCGCAGACAAATTAGAGGTATTAGTTTTTTATAGTAAACTGGTATGTCTTTTCGATGGTCGGTACATTTACCAGTCTATGTGCTAGGAATTGACGGCAAAGTCGTTAAACGATATTAGATAACATCATATTTAAATTATCGAGACAACAATATGAACAAATTATTGTAATCGCAGAAAACGTGCGTGAAATCAACAACAAAGTACGAATTCGTTAGCTATTTTCCTGTGTTTTTCAATAGTCGTGTTAAACATATGACTTCCACTTAGATTTCACACCGGAGGCATTGACACGTGCTATGTCGAACGTTACTTATATGCGGTGGACGCAAATAGGTGTTTCAGTTTTTTTAATTCAAACGATTTTTAACTTATAATTATATGAAATAACAGTACTATAAGTTATAGGTACGGTGAAAGTTTAAGTTATTTAATATTATGATTTTATTTATTTATTCAGCTAATTTTAACACTACACATATAATATATATATATATATATATATAAATATAAACAGGAAAAAGACCTAATATTATAATTTATTTCTTAATACACGAATGTGTTTCTTTATTTCATTTAGGAAACCCTCTACAGTTTTATTTTTGCGGACTGTCCTAGAAATATTATTATACATATTCACATTACCCTGGCCATACTCATCTTCTTACACCTAACTATTTTTAAATTATCTCTATTTCTAGTATTAAATGTATGTACATCTTTATTTTTTATTAAATATTCATTAAAATACTTTGCTAACATATTATTTTCTAACCTATATATAAATACTAAAACATTAATCTTCAATATTTCTTGAACATTTAACCATTCCAATCTATCAATCATATTTCTACAACTAGTAAATCTATTTATATTTAAAACTACTCTTATTGCTTTATTTTGTAATTTTTGCTACATCATTTTATCTAATTTATTAAACAAGTTAATATGGTTGCACAATAATTAAAATGGGGCAATATAAAACTTTTGTAGATTATTTTTTTGTGTTTAAACTTAACTTAATTTTCATTATGGATAATACAGAATTATCTATAACTATTTTTGTATTACTATCTAACAAATCTTTATAAGCAATAAACATACATTTAGTTTTAGTTTTTTTTCAATTTTTTTAAATAATTATTGAACCATCTCAAAACTATATCACTTATACCGATATTCTCTAATTTCTTCATAATTATTATTCTGTCTAATATTTCGAAAGCTCTCTTGAAATCCAAGAAAACTGCTCCAATATTTTAGCTAAAAACCAATAATTTATAACTATTCGTAATGCAGTCTCAGTGAAATGTTTTTCTCTAAGTCCCGATTGTTGTTCACATAGAATGTTTTGAGAAATAATGAAATCCTTTTATTGTTTGATTACTACTTTTTTCATTACCTTTTTTATATAAAGCAACTATTACTTGGCTCATTTCCTCAACCTTTTTACTATTTTATTTTATTTTAGGTATAGGTATAATAGTAGTAATCTTCAAATTATCGGATATTTCTTCTTCGGATTGTGTTTTATTTATTAAATAATGTAATTTAGTTCCTAGTATTCTCCAAGTTTCTTCAATTATATTTACATATAATTCATCAGTACTGGTTACAAATTATTAAACCAAAGTGTAATAAATTCACAATCTATTCTATACCCTCAACGTACTATATATGAATTTTTCTGCTATTATATATATATATATATATATATATATATATATATATATATATATATATATATATATATATATATATATATATTTGAGGATTTTTACATGTATATTTCCCTCAATCTCTAAATTTATTGTGGTTTCTTTGAATGGGATTAATTCATTTTTTTTATAACTTATTTGGGTCATATCGAATTTTCATACCATTTTTTTGCTATTCTAAATTATAAAGTCACGCTAAAAAACGATGGAGTCGGTAGAGTAGCGATGTTTAAATAAAAAATAAGACTTATAAAATTATATGAGACCAAAACCAGAAAAACTGTGTCAAATTAAGCATAAACACAATAAAACTCTGATCACGTAGTGTTTTTTGTATCTCTTTCTATTTAGTCGAGTTTTCACAACTCAGGTCTATATTTTTGGGCAAGGTCAAAAAGTTTTTTTGAAAAAGTTACGCTCATATGGCAACCCAGAAGTGCGAAAGTTATAAAAAAAACACGTTTTGGCCATAAAGAGCGATTTTTGACACGGTTGTTAATCGAGTTCGGCTCGCAACGGATTCGTAAATATAAATCGAAGCGGGAGAGCGGGAGAGCGGGGAAGCGGGAAAGCGGGAAAGCGGCGAAGAGGACGGGGGCGATGGTGAGCGGAGACCGGTGAGATCGTCGCGCGCATGCGCGCCTCGCGATGTGGGCCCGATCGTCGTCCGCGGGCGCGGGGGGCGTGTTATGGTGAGCCCTGGGCGGCGGGGTGAGCCCCCTCGGCCCCCACGGCCATGGCGGGGGCCGGCGAGCCCGCCGCCGCCAAGGAGGACATCAAGAGTCAGTTCGTGACGCGAGAGGGCACCTACCGGCTGCTGGCCCTGTCCGAGTACTCGCGGCCCAACCGCGTGGCGTACGGCGGGGGCGCCGGCGGCGGAGCTCCTGCGGGGGTGCGCGTGTCTCTCGTCACGCTGCCCCAGGCGCCGTCCCAGCCCGACCCCGCCGACGAAGCACCGCCGCCTCAGCCGCCGCCCGAAGACCGCGACCGCATCGCCTTCAACTACGGCAAGGAGCTGTACGTGTACGTCTACCGCGGAGTCAGGAAGGTACCGTTCGCCGTTTCGCCTTCCCGTCCTCTCGCCCTCTCACCTTCTCACCTTCGCGCTCTCTCGCTTCCAGGCCGCCGATTTGTCCAAACCGGTCGACAAAAAAATCTACAAGGGAACCAATCCGACCTGTCACGACTTCAACGCGGTCACAACGACCCCATATAGCGTTTCGCTACTGATCGGCTTCTCCACCGGTCAAATGCAAATATTAGATCCTATCAAGAAGGAAATTAGCAAATTGTATAACGAAGAGGTGAGTGTTTTTCTTATCATGTTGTCGTTAGTGAATAAAAGTAAATTATAATCCGTATCGCCTTTCTTTTGCAGAGACTCATCGACAAGACGCGCGTCACGTGCATTCGATGGGTTCCCGGTTCGTGTAATCTGTTCCTAGCAGCTCACGCGTCAGGACAGCTTTACGTCTACAACGAAGAGCTCGGCTGCGGGACGGCCGCCCCTCACTATCAGCCGTTCAAGCGAGGAGAGGGATACGCGATCCATACCTGCAAGACCAAATCGACGCGCAATCCCCTCTACCGCTGGGTCGTCGGATCCGAAGGCTGCTGCATAAACGAGTTCGCGTTCTCTCCCGGGGGAGCTCATCTGGCCGTCGCCTCGCAGGACGGCTTCCTGAGAGTCTTCCACTACGACACGATGGAGCTGGTCGGGCACGCGAGGTCGTACTTCGGAGGCTTCCTGTGCGCGTGTTGGTCTCCCGACGGACGGTACGTGGCAGTGGGAGGCGAGGACGACCTCGTGACGGTGTGGTCGTTCGCCGAGAGCAGAGTCGTGGCTCGCGGCCAGGGACACAGGTCGTGGGTCTCTGTCGTGGCCTTCGACCCGTATACCTGCTGCCTATCCGAAAACAGCGACGGCGGCGGTTCGCCCGGCTCTGACGGAGAGTCGCGCGCGCCGGACCCCGACCGGACAGGAGTGAGCTACAGACTTGGCAGCGTATCGCAGGACACTCAACTGTGCCTGTGGGATGTCACCGAGGACGTCCTGCGGCCGCCCAAGAGTCGAATTTCGCACGCATCCAACGCAAGGACCCCTCCGACGAACGGTGTCGTCGCCAAGTGTCCCAAGAACAAGATAGGAGCCGAATCCTCCGAAGCGAGCGCCGTCGCCTCGTCCGAGAGCTCCGCCAAGGCCAACTCGACTGGCGGCTGCGCTCCGATCGACACGGGCCCGTTAAGCGCCGTGACGCAGCGGCTGGCGGGTTTCGCGTTTGGCGACCGGAGAGATCATTCCCACCGGCGCAATTTCAGTCTCACTTCCAAGAGCGACGGCAAGAGCGGCTCGGTCGCCAACTCGTCGGCGCCGCGGACGAAGGCAAGCGGGAGCGGCTGCTCTGACACCGGCGCCTGCGGGGGATGCGGGGCGCGGGGAGCCTGCGACTCTCTGCGGCCGATAGGGACGGCGGCGTGCCCTCGCTTCGAAGACTGTCCCGTGCTGGAGCCGCTCGTGTGCAAGAAGGTTGCCCACGAACGGCTCACCGCCCTCCTATTCCGGGAGGACTGTCTGCTGACGGCCTGCCAGGACGGCGGCGTGTACACCTGGGCGCGTCCCGGCCTGCCTCCGCCCTCCAGAGACGCGCCTGACGCCTCGCGGCTCTTTGAACGGGACGGGCGTTTCGAACGCATCGACGTAGTCGACTGACTTGTAAATTATTGTTTTTATTTTTTACTTGTTGAATATTCATATATGAGACGACTCTGAGTTAGATTGTTACGAAACTATAATAAAATAAACAATTATCGATGCGTTCCGTATGTAACATATTTTATCAAATAAATTAAAACAAAACGTTGAATGAAAAACGACAAAATTTTCTTGAAAATTGTTTATTTACATTTTATCCAATAACACATCGGATTAGGTAATTTTGCAACACGATGACATACTCGACGATTCGGTGCGGGTCCGTTAGAGCACACTTCGTCGTTGCGCCTCGATTTTGCAACGCCGACTTCGACACGATCGCGAGTAAAAATTTCAATAAAATGTTCGCCGATCGTTTTGCGGACTCTAGTAAGTGTCCTTTACGTTGTTACGCTGAATAAAAAACGGTTTTGTTATGTGATAAAAAAATACATACGCATCCGGGTCGAGGGATGCGATGCAATACGTTCCCTGTCTAAATATGCGAGGCTTTACAAAATAATCGGGTATAATTTATTCGTTTCTTTCGGTAACGTTTAAAAACAATAACTGGCAAGATTTAAAAAAATTTAAAAAAATAAATTATAAATATCGTTAACCACTATTGCGTATATAAAATTGTACATATAATTCGAAAATTTTGTTAAATGCACAGTTTATGTATTCGATTTAAATAAAAAATATCAGTAATGAACAATTTTAACGGCGCCGACCGATCACTCGCCCATTTGCGAAACCATTTTTTTTACGAGTTGGTCCATCTCGACGTCCGGAGAAGAAGGCGCCGGCGAGTCGCTGGTCGCACGCGCCTCGTCGAAAGGCGTCTCCAAATCTTCCAGGCCCGGCGGCACCTTCAGCTTCGCGAGCTCTTCGCGGAGACTCTTGTAGTGCCGCTGAAAAAAATGACAAATAAAATTATACAATTTCTCATTCGTCTCCTGCCGAGCGACGGCGTCGAATACTCACTTTCAAAGCTATCATATGGGTTTTTATGTTACGCTGCGTTCGCTTATCTCCGCTCTGGGATTCCAACTCTTCTATCCACCCTTCAATCACTGTGCAGATTTCGTCACGTTTTAACCAGAAGTGCGTTTGAATCACCTGAAAGATAACGAGTGACATAAAAAAATTGTTGCAAAAATTATGCAGCATAATTCTACACACCTGTTGGAAGCACGATGTCGGATTTCTCAATTGTTCCAGCATCGCCCATCTGACGCACGCTTGATAAATGTTGGAATTATATTCTAAACTATGATTCGTTCCGCCGGGCGTTCCTCTGCTGCGTTCGAATCCGGGTTCGTTGAAATACGGTTCCGGTACTAATATTAAACTTTGGATAGATACTAATACCTGAAAAATCACAATCGTTATCGTTTCGGAGCGTTTTAAACGACTCGCATCGTTATCGACAGACTCACTTGTAAGAAGCTAGAAGTTTGAGCGTTCCATTGCTCCTCGGGGCGTCCGTGCCACGTGTTCAGCACAGATAAGCAAACTTTACCGTCTATGTACAGGTTCGGATTGAAGCGGACGGAGTGCTTTCCGGTAGTTTCCAAATTGATCAACATGGGAGTGTTAGGATAGTCGATGGGAAAATATACGTCCAGTTCAAAGCAGCCGTTCGCGTACGGAGTGTCCGACGGACCCGTTATCAGTACCTGAAAAAAAAAATCGTTTTATAATACTCTTAACGATACGCGAAATACGGTTAAAAATACCTTCATAATGTCGAGTCTGT